>NC_088227.1:27936084-28161084 GCF_036934945.1 Oncorhynchus masou masou
CGCTCTCCTTCAACTATTCTTCTGTTGCTGTCTCTGTGTCTTGACTGTCTCTCTCCTTCAACTATTCTTCTGTTGCAGTCTCTGTGTCTTGTCTGTTTCTCTCCTTCAACTATTCATCTGTTGCAGTCTCTGTGTCTTGTCTGTTTCTCTCCTTCAACTATTCGTCTGTTGCAGTCTCTGTGTCTTGTCTGTCCCTCTCCTTCAACTATTCTTCTGTTGCAGTCTCTGTGTATTGTCTGTTTCTCTCCTTCAACTATTCGTCTGTTGCAGTCTCTGTGTTTTGTCTGTCCCTCTCCTTCAACTATTCTTCTGTTGCTGTCTCTGTGTTTTGTCTGGTGTGACTCTCTACTTCATATCCTACTCGTGTGTGCCAATTAGCTTCAGCCGGCTGGTGTGCAACCTGGCTTTGACTTTGGATAGCCTCCGGGGCTAGTTAGGGGCTGTCAATAAAATACACAATGTAAGAGACCCTGTTTTCATGTTGCACTCCTTTTTGTTTTCTCGTTAAATGCTTTCAACATCTGCATATGTATAATTTTTTACATATTGTCGCATGTACATTATGTACTTTACCAATGGTGCCTAACTAGCCCCATAGAGATATCCAAACTCCACCCAAATTTACCACATGTATTACGATCGGGTCGAGTGCAGTTGCACTCCGAATTGATGATTACTTTTGTGCTGCCAACTGTGGGCATGTAGGCAAGACTGAAACAAACCATAACTTAATTTACATTGTGATGCAGTCACGATCAGAAGTCTCACAAAAATCTGTTTTCGACAAATCTGACATTATGACCAAATATTTTCCTATTTACATTTTTTGGGCAATTTTGACAGTAGAATAAATGTTTCTGTCACACCCTGATCTGTTTCACCTGTCCTTGTGATTGTCTCCACCCCCCTCCAGGTGTCGCCCATCTTCCCCATTATCCCCTGTGTATCTATACCTGTTTTTTCTGTTTGTCTGTTGCCAGTTCGTCTTGTTTGTCAAGTCAACCAACATTTTTGTTCTCAGCTCCTACTTTTTCCAGTCCTCCTGGTTTTGACCCTTGCCTGTCCTCGCTCTGAGCCCGCCTGCCTGACCACTCTTCCTTCCTCTGACCCAGAGCCTGCCTGACCACTCTGCCTTCCTCTGACCCTGAGCCTGCCTGACCACTCTGTCTTCCTCTGACCCTGAGCCTGCCTGACCACTCTGTCTTCCTCTGACCCAGAGCCTGCCTGACCACTCTTCCTTCCTCTGACCCTGAGCCTGCCTGACCACTCTGCCTTCCTCTGACCCTGAGCCTGCCTGCTGACCTATAACTTTGTCCCACCTCTGGATTGTGGACCTCTGCCTACCCTGACCCTGCCTGCCGTCTGGTATCGTTGCTCCACCTCTGGTTTACTGACCCCTGCCTGCCTGCCTTGACCTGTCTATTGCCTGCCTCTGTTGGAATATTAAACCATTGTCAATTTGATGTGTCTGCATCTGGATTTTACCGTGATTCTGGATAGTTTCTGACTCATATTAATGCCACATAGGCTGTTTTGTAAATGTGAAGTTGTTTTTTAGGGGCAGTTGCTCTTTAAAGTTGATGTAGACTGACAGGACCAGGGCAACTTAACTGTAAAGAACAATTCAAGAGTCTTTAACAACAGTGGAAACACAACTCCAAACATTATAGATAAGAAGCTGCATAGCCCCCTAGGCTATATCAATATAAAGAGACATGAGCCAAAAACAATTACCTGTAGAATGGAATGAGTTACTAGACCTCTGTTTAATTTCATCAGTTCTAGAGGCTAATGTGAGATTTCTAGATTATATAACATTTGAGGACATCATTTAAATCTTTTTAAGGCTGAGATCCCGTTAATGGGCTCGATATGACAACAGCCAGTGAAAGTGCAGGGCGCCAAATTCAAAACAGAAATCTCATAATTAAAATTCCTCAAACATACAAGTATTTTATACCATTTTGAAGATAAACTTGTTGTTAATCCCACCACAGTGTCCGATTTCAAAAAGGCTGTACGGCGATAGCATGCCATGCGATTATGTTAGGTCAGCACCAAGTCACAGAAAAACACAGCCATTTTTTCCAACCAAAAATAGGAGTCACAAAAAGCAGAAATAGAGAAAATGAATCACTAACCTTTGATCTTCATCAGATGACACTCACAGGACTTCATGTTACATAACATACATGTATGTTTTGTTCAATAAAGTTCATATTTATATCCAAAAATCTCGGTTTATATTGGCGTGTTCTGTTCAGTAATGTTTTGCTTCCAAAACACCCAGTGATTTTGCAGAGAGCCACATCAATTTACAGAAATGCTCATAATAAACATTGATAAAAGATACAAGTGTTATGGAATTATAGATATACTTCTCCGTAATGCAACCGCTGTGTCAGATTTAAAAAAAAGATTTACAGAAAAAGCACACCATGCAATAATCTGAGTACAGCGCTCAGACACAAAAACAAGCCATACAGATACCCGCCATGTTGTGGAGTCAACAGAAGTCAGAAATAGCAGTATAAATATTCACTTGATGATTTTCATCAGAATGCACTCCCAGGAATCCCAGTTCCACAAATGTTTGTTTGGTTTGATAAAGTCCATCATTTATGTCCAAATATCTCCTTTTTGTTCACGTGTTTAGTTCACAAATCCAAATACACGAGGCGCAGGCCAGACAAAGTAAAAACATTCCATTACAACTCGTAGAAACATGTCAAACGATGTACAGAATTACTCTTTAGGATGTTTTTAACAAATGTTCAATAATGTTTCAACCTCTTTAGAAAGGAACGCAGCTACCTCTCACAGGCGTGCGCCTGACTGAACTCATGGCATTCGGCCAGACCTCTTACTCAATCAGCTCTTATTCTCTCCTCCTTCACAGTAGAAGCCTGAAACAAGGTTCTAAAGACTGTTGACATCTAGTGGAAGCCTTAGTAAGTGCAATATGAACCCACAGACACTGTATATTGGATAGGCAAAGACTTGACAACCTACAAACCTCAGATTTCCCACTTCCTGGTTGGATTTCTTCCTCAGGTTTTTGCCTGCCATATGAGTTCTGTCAGACTCACAGGCATCATTCAAACAGTTTTAGAAACGTCAGAGTGTTTTCTATCCAAATCTAATAATAATATATAATAATACTAATAATATACATATCTTAGCTTCTGGGCCTGAGTAGCAGGCAGTTTACTCTGGACACCTTATTCATCCAAGCTACTCAATACTGCCCCCAGCCATAAGAGGTTTTAAGGGCCAATGTATTTTCAATGTTTTGTTCACCTACACTTTAACCACAAAGTCATATTTCCCCCCTCTTCCTGGCTTCCCTCCCCCTTACCTTCTATTTTTAGGTCACATAGGTCCACATACCACATACCTCATAATGACAAAGTGAAAACAGTAAAAAAAAAAGTACCAAATTCTTTATATTGGTTCTACAGACAGATTAGTCTTCTCTTTCAGCAGTAGGCACTTGCTTTCCAAACTGTACGTACTGCATTTTGAAAAGAAAAACTGACAGCTGCAACCAACCATAGAAATATAATCCATCGATGGCAGTTCCCATTCAAGTCAGGACAGGCATCCATTGCTAGTGTACCCATGAGTTTAACAGTCAAATTTCCAGGGTTAGAGATTACAACACCCTTCTATGGATTATTTGTCTATGGCCACAACGCAACAAGCTGTAAATTTGACAAATTTGCAAATGTATAATAAACAAAAACATCTTATTTACATAAGTATTCGGCCCCGTTGTTATGAGACTCGGAACTGAGCTCAGGTGCATCCTGTTTCCATTGATCATACTTGAGATGTTTCTACAACTTGATTGGAGTCCACCTGTGGTAAATCCTATTGATTGGACATGATTTGGAAAGACACACACCTGTCTATGTAAGGTCCCACAGTTGACAGTGTATGAGGTCGAAGGAATTGTCCATAGAGACAGGATTGTGTCGAGGAACAAATATGGGGAAGGGTACCACAGAAAATCTAATTGTCCGGACGGATATTTTATCGAATAGATATGTGAAAAACACATTGAGGATTGATTCTAAACAACGTTTGCCATGTTTCTGACGATATTATGGAGCTAATTTGTAGAAAGGTTTGGTGTTGTAGTGACTGCATTTTCCGGTCGATTTCTCAGCCAAACGTGAAGAACAAACGGAGCTATTTCGCCTACAAAAATAATATTTTAGGAAAAAAAGGAACATTTGCTATCTAACTGGGAGTCTCCTGAGTGAAAACATCAAGTTCTTCAAAGGTAAATGATTTAATTTGATTGCTTTTCTTATTTTCGTGAAAATGTTGCCTGCTGGTAGCAGAGCCTAGCACAGCTTTATGCCATGATAAACTTACACAAATGCTTGTCTAGCGTTGGCTGTAAAGCATATTTCGAAAATCTGAGATGACAGTGTGATTAACAAAAGGCCAAGCTGTGTCTCAATATATTTAATTTGTGATTTTCATGAATAGGAAGATTTTCTAGGAAGATTTATGTCCGCTGCGTTATGCTAATTAGTTTGAGGCTATGATTACACTCCCGGATCCGGGTTTGAGAGTCACAAGAGGTATATCTATAATTCCATGTGTATAACTTGTATTTTCATCTACATTTATGAGTATTTCTGTTGAATTGATGTCGCTATGCAAAATCACTGGATGTTTTTGGAACTAGTGAACGTAACGCGCCAATGTAAACTCAGATGTTTTTATATAAATATGAACTTTATCGAACAAAACATACATGTCTTGTGTAACATGAAGTCCTATGAGTGTCACCTGATGAAGATCATCAAAGGTTAGTGATTAATTTTATCTCTATTTGTGCTTTTTGTGAGTCCTACCTTTGGCTGGAAAAATGGCTGAATTATTCTGTGAGTTGGTGGTGACCTAATATAATCATTTGTGGTGCTTTTGCTGTAAAGCCTATATGAAATCGGACACTGTGGTGGGATTAACAACAAGATTACCTTTAAAACTGTATAAAATACATGTCTGTTTGAGGAATTTTAATTATGAGATTTCTGTTGTTTTGAATTTGACGCCCTGCACTTTTTCTGGCTGTACAAATGATTAGAAGCATGCTATGCAATCCCAGGGTATATACAAATTAAAACTTAAAGAGTTAAGGAATTTGATGGATGTTGGCACAAATCTAGAAGCTACATTCTTAGATTTGAATGGGAAAGTTCTATACCTGTGCCCGGAGGGTAGGGGGCTATACTGGTCATTCAGTGTGTGTATGTCATGTCACATGCTATCTGTTCCCTCTTCTTCCGCACTCAATTTTGTAAATGTCATTGAGGGGTTCCTGGCTTGCTCCGATGGCCTTCCTACTGATTCTTATTACCCTGTTCATTGGGTTCTGACTTGTGTTTCCTAGAGCACCAAAACACCCCATGATATTAAAGGTTAAGATGGGTTCTATAACTCATATAAAATGCTTGGAAGATTGATTGGTGTGCATGAAACTTCTTAAATTTCCATAGAAAGAACAGGCTTTTTTGACATTTTGCGTGAATGTGTTCAGTGATTCTTTTGAAGGAGAGCTTGTTGTTGATGATGGTTTCTAGGTATTTGTAGTCCTCCACTCTCTCAGTTATCTGTCCGTTAATCTCCAGCGCTGGGTTGGTACTGTAGGTTGGTGTCTTCTGAAGTCAATGATCAGGTCTTTGGTTTTAGTTGTATTGACAAAAACAGCAATAGAAAAAGTAAGTACATAAGGGAATAAAAAGCTCAATAAAATAATTTCACCAATTTAATAATGGCCATTTTTTTTTTATGTTTTATTTTTACACATAGTTACATAGCCTATATGGAAGTAACAGACATGAGCTGGGCATGTTTACCTGTAGAATGGAATAGGTTATAAGATGTTTAATTTTGTTAGTTCTACCCAACCTGGTATCAGAGTATTTCAAATGATTCTGTATGTAAATCCAAGACACCCCATTCAGTGTGATGTGTTACATTTCGTCCATCACCCATTTCATATTTTATTTCACCTTTATTTAACCAGGTAGGCAAGTTGAGAACAAGTTCTCATTTACAATTGCGACCTGGCCAAGATAAAACAAAGCAGTTCGACACATACAACAACACAGAGTTCCACATGGAGTAAAACAAACATACAGTCAATAATACAATAGAAAAATAAGTCTATATACAATGTGAGCAAATGCGGTGAGATAAGGCAGGTAAGGCAAAAAAAAGGCTATGGTGGCGAAGTAAATACAATATAGCAAGTTAAACACTGGAATGGTAGATTTGCAGTGGAAGGATGTGCAAGGTAGAGATAGAAATAATGGGGTGCAAAGGAGCTAAATAAATACAGTAGGGGGAGAAGTAGTTGTTTGGGCTAAATTGTAGATGGGCTATGTGCAGTAATCTGTGAGCTGCTCTGACAGCTGGTGCTTAAAGCTAGTGAAAGATAAACACCTTGTTCATCTACCCAGCGTGTCAGATTTTTAAAATGTTTTACGGCGAAAACACAACATATATTTATGTTAGACCACCACCAAACCAAAGAAAAAACGTAGCCATTTTTTCCAGCAAAAGATAAAATTCACAAAAGCAGGATTTAAAAAAGAATCAATCACTAACCTCTTGAAAATATTCATCAGATGACATGTTACACAGTAAATGTATGTTTTGTTCGATAATATGCATTTTATATCCATAAATCTCGGTTTACAGTGACGCCATGTTCAGAATATCCTCCAAAATATCCGGAGGAATTATAGAAAGCTACGCCAGATAAATCAAATCCAATTTATTTATATAGCCCTTCGTACATCAGCTGATATCTCAAAGTGCTGTACAGAAACCCAGCCTAAAACCCCAAACAGCAAGCAATGCAGGTGTAGAAGCACGGTGGTTAGGAAAAACTCCCTAGAAAGGCCAAAACCTAGGAAGAAACCTAGAGAGGAACCAGGCTATGTGGGGTGGCCAGTCCTCTTCTGGCTGTGCCGGGTAGAGATTATAACAGAACATGGCCAAGATGTTCAAATGTTCATAAATGACCAGCATGGTAGAATAATAATAAGGCAGAACAGTTGAAACTGGAGCAGCAGCACGGCCAGGTGGACTGGGGACAGCAAGGAGTCTGTAACGGCGTTCTTCGTTTGTCGCAAGAAAGTCGGACCGAAATGCAGCGTGTTGGTTACTCATGTTTATTAATGAAACAAATAACGGAACTATACATGAAATAACGAATAAATACAAAACAACAAAACGGAACGTGAAACCTATTACAGCCTATCTGGTGAACACTACACAGAGACAGGAACAATCACCCACGAAATACAAAGTGAAACCCAGGCTACCTAAATACGGTTCCCAATCAGAGACAACGAGAATCACCTGACTCTGATTGAGAACCGCCTCAGGCAGCCAAACCTATGTAACACACACCCCTAATCAGCTACAATCCCAATAACTAAAAAACCCCACTAAGAATTACAACAAACAATAAACCCATGTCACACCCTGGCCTGACGAACTAATTAACTAAAACACAAAATACTAAGACCAAGGCGTGACAGAACCCCCCCCCCTAAGGTGCGGACTCCCGAACGCACCTCAAAACCATAGGGAGGGTCCGGGAGGGCGTCTGTCCATGGTGGCAGTTCCGGCTCGGGACGTGGACCCCATTCCATAAAAGTCATAGTTCCTCCCCTTCGCGTCCTGGGATAATCTACCCTCGCCGCCGACCATGGCCGAATAGTCCTCACCCAGAACCCCACTGAACTGAGGAGCAGCTCGGGACTGAGGGGCAGCTCGGGACTGAGGGGCAGCTCGGGACTGAGGGGCAGCTCGGGACTGAGGGGCAGCTCGGGACTGAGGGGCAGCTCGGGACTGAGGGGCAGCCCGGGACTGAGGGGCAGCCCAGCACTGAGAGGAAGCCCAGTACTGAGAAGAAGCCCAGTACTGAGAAGAAGCCCAGCTAGGCAGTTGAATCCGGCAGATCCTGGCTGACTATCAGATCTGGAAGAGTCTGGCTGACTGGCAGATCTGGAAGAGTCTGGCTGACTGGCAGATCTGGAAGAGTCTGGCTGACTGGCAGATCTGGAAGAGTCTGGCTGACTGGCAGATCTGGAAGAGTCTGGCTGACTGGCAGATCTGGAAGAGTCTGGCTGACTGGCAGATCTGGAAGAGTCTGGCTGACTGGCAGATCTGGAAGAGTCTGGCTGACTGGCGGCTCTGGCTGCTCCATGCAGATTGACAGCTCTGGCGGCTTCTTGCAGACTGGCAGCTCCTTGCAGACTGGCAGCTCCTTGCAGACTGGCAACTCCATGCAGACTGGCAACTCTGGCTGCTCCAAGCAGACTGACAGCTCTGGCTGCCCCATGCAGACTGGCAGCTCTAGCTGCTCCATGCAGGCTGGCAGCTCTAGCTGCTCCATGCAGACTGGCAGCTCTAGCTGCTCCATACAGGCAGGAGGCTCCGGCAGCGCTGTAGAGGAGGAAGGCTCTAGAAACGCTGAACAGACGGGAGACTCCGACAGCGCAGGAGAGGGAGAAAGCGCTGGCTGCGCTGAACAGGCGAGGCGCACTGAAGGCCTGATGCGTGGTGCTGGCACTGGTGGTATTGGGCCGAGGACACGCACAGGAAGCCTAGTGCGGGGAGCTGCTACTGGAGGGCTGGGGTGTGGAGGTGGTACTGGATAGAGGACACGCACAGGAAGCCTGGTGCGGGGAGCTACCATCGGAGGACTGGTGTGTGAAGGTGGCACAGGATGGACTGGACCGTGAAGGTGTACTGGAGAGCCTGAGAGCAGGACTGGCACAGGACGTGCAAGGCTAGGTAGGTACACAGGAGGCCTAGTGCGTGAGGCTGGCACATTTTTCACCAGCCGACTAACACGCACCTCAGGACTAGTATGGAGCTCTGACCCAGGTGCCATTAAATCCCTGACACGCTCCGTCGGACGAATATTGTACCTAAAGCACCAAACTAGCAACTCCCTCATTACTTTCTCCTCCAATTTCCCCATTAACTCCTTCACAGTCTCTGCTTCGCTCACCTCCAACACCGGTTCTGGTCTCCTCCTTGGCTCTTCACGATAAACAGGGAGAGTTGGCTCAGGTCTGTCTCCTGAGTCCCCCCCCCAAGAAATTTTTGGGGCTTCGCTCTGCGCCGCCGTGTCTTTTTTTCCGACTCCATTCTCCTATAGCCCTCTTCACACTGCTCCAGCGAATCACAGGCGGGCTCCGGCACTCTCTCTGGGTCGGCCGCCCACCTGTCTATTTCTTCCCACGTCGTATAATCCATACTGTACTCCTCTCTGGGCTGCTCCTGTTTCCTCTTCGCCTGCTGCACCTTTGGGCGGCTACACTCCCCTGGTTTAGCCCAGGGTCCTCTCCCGTCAAGGATTTCCTCCCATGTCCAGAAATCCTTAATACGCGGCTCCTCTTTGGGCTGCTCCTGCCTGTTGACACGCTGCTCGGTCCGTGTGTGGTGGGTGATTCTGTAACGGCGTTCTTCGTTTGTCGCAAGAAAGTCGGACCGAAATGCAGCGTGTTGGTTACTGGTAACTAAAAAACCCCACTAAGAATTACAACAAACAATAAACCCATGTCACACCCTGGCCTGACGAACTAATTAACTAAAACACAAAATACTAAGACCAAGGCGTGACAGAGTCATCATGTCAGGTAGTCCTGGGGCATGGTCCTAGGGCTCAGGTCCTCCGAGAGAGAGAAAGAAAGAGAATTAGAGAGAGCATTTGTGGGGTGGCCAGTCCTCTTCCGGCTGTGCCGGGTGGAGATTATAACAGAACATGGCCAAGATGTTCAAATGTTCATAAATGACCAGCATGGTCGAATAATAATAAGGCAGAACAGTTGAAACTGGAGCAGCAGCACGGCCAGGTGGACTGGGGACAGCAAGGAGTCATCATGTCAGGTAGTCCTGGGGCATGGTCCTAGGGCTCAGGTCCTCCGAGAGAGAGAAGGAGAGAATTAGAGAACGCACACTTAGATTCACACAGGACACCGAATTGGACAGGAGAAGTACTCCAGATATAACAAACTGACCCCAGCCCCCCGACACATAAACTACTACAGCATAAATACTGGAGGCTGAGACAGGAGGGGTCAGGAGACACTGTGGCCCCATCCGAGGACATCCCCGGACAGGGCCAAACAGGAAGGATATAACCCCACCCACTTTGCCAAAGCACAGCCCCCACACCACTAGAGGGATATCTTCAACCACCAACTTACCATCCTGAGACAAAGCTGAGTATAGCCCGCAAAGATCTCCGCCATGGCACAACCCAAGGGGGGGCGCCAACCCAGACAGGATGACCACATCAGTGAATCAACCCACTCAGGTGACACACCCCTTCCAGGGACGGCATGAGAGAGCCCCAGTAAGCCAGCCCCTGTAATAGGGTTAGAGGCAGAGAATCCCAGTGGAAAGAGATAACAGAAATACTCATCATAAACTTTGACTAAAGATACATGTTCTACATATAATTAAAGATACACTGGTTCTTAATGCAACCGCTATGTCACATTTTATTTTAACGTTACGGAAAAAGCCTAACATTGCAATAATCTGAGACGCCGCTCAGACGTAACAATATTTCTCCGCAATGTTGGAGTCAACAGAAATACAAAATTACAACATAAATATTCCCTTACCTTTGATCTTTCATCAGAATGTAGTGCAAGGAGTGCTAGTTCAACAATAAATTGTTTTGTTTCATAATGTTCAATTCTAGTGTCCAAATAGCAGCATTTGCTACCACTTTCAGCTCACATGGCCAAAAAATGACTTCTGGTCCAGGATAACTTTGCATGAAAACTTCCAAAACTTCCAAAAGACATTACAGGTCGAAGAAACTGGTCAAACTAAGTGCAGAATCAATCTTCATAATGTTATAATCATATATATCCAATAGCATTCTAACCGGATCATTCGTTTTCATCTGGGGCTGATTGGAACAGCCGAAGCACTCAAAGGCAAACGCGCCTCAACAAAATGGAAATCTTTTGCGACACCTACTACTTTCCTTCCCATTAGGTCAAAGTTCACAGCAAATGCCCCTGGCTTTGATAATGCATTGAAATCTATAGATTACAGAAGACAATTAGGAGTTTTTATGCGATACAGCAGTCAGAATTTTGTGTTTCAATGGGATTGGGACTGGTTAGGAAAATAGGCTCTTGGACAGGAGAAGATTTTTCCCTCATGACTCTGTTAACACAGATTTTATGTCTGTGACAGAGATGCCTATCAAATTTGTGACTGTCTGAAGAGACTCCTTGACAGCTCAAAAATGCTAACTTTATTTTATAGGCTACAGTATACTGTAGGGGTTTCCTGCAGGCTTTATTAACTGTATTTTATAGGCTACAGTATACTGTAGGGGTTTCCTGTAGGCTTTATTAACTGTATTTTATAGGATACAGTATACTGTAGGGGTTTCCTGTAGGCTTTATTAACTTTATTTTATAGGCTACAGTATACTGTAGGGGTTTCCTGCAGGCTTTATTAACTGTATTTTATAGGCTACAGTATACTTTAGGGGTTTCCTGTAGGCTTTATTAACTTAATTTTATAGGCTACAGTATACTGTAGGGGTTTCCTGTAGGCTTTATTAACTTTATTTTATAGGCTACAGTATAGTGTAGGGGTTTCCTGTAGGCTTTATTAACTTTATTTTATAGGCTACAGTATACTGTAGGGGTTTCCTGCAGACTTTATTAACTTTATTTTATAGGCTACAGTATACTGTAGGGGTTTCCTGCAGGCTTTATTAACTGTATTTTATAGGCTACAGTATACTGTAGGGGTTTCGTGTAGGCTTTATTAACTTTATTTTATAGGCTACAGTATACTGTAGGGGTTTCCTGCAGGCTTTATTAACTTTATTTTATAGGCTACAGTATACTGTAGGGGTTTCCTGTAGGCTTTATTAACTTTATTTTATAGGCTACAGTATACTGTAGGGGTTTCCTGTAGGCTTAATTAACTGTATTTTATAGGCTACAGTATACTGTAGGGGTTTCCTGCAGGCTTTATTAACTGTATTTTATAGGCTACAGTATACTGTAGGGGTTTCCTGTAGGCTTTATTAACTGTATTTTATAGGATACAGTATACTGTAGGGGTTTCCTGTAGGCTTTATTAACTTTATTTTATAGGCTACAGTATACTGTAGGGGTTTCCTGCAGGCTTTATTAACTGTATTTTATAGGCTACAGTATACTTTAGGGGTTTCCTGTAGGCTTTATTAACTTAATTTTATAGGCTACAGTATAGTGTAGGGGTTTCCTGTAGGCTTTATTAACTTTATTTTATAGGCTACAGTATACTGTAGGGGTTTCCTGCAGACTTTATTAACTTTATTTTATAGGCTACAGTATACTGTAGGGGTTTCCTGCAGGCTTTATTAACTGTATTTTATAGGCTACAGTATACTGTAGGGGTTTCGTGTAGGCTTTATTAACTTTATTTTATAGGCTACAGTATACTGTAGGGGTTTCCTGCAGGCTTTATTAACTTTATTTTATAGGCTACAGTATACTGTAGGGGTTTCCTGTAGGCTTTATTAACTTTATTTTATAGGCTACAGTATACTGTAGGGGTTTCCTGTAGGCTTAATTAACTGTATTTTATAGGCTACAGTATACTGTAGGGGTTTCCTGCAGGCTTTATTAACTGTATTTTATAGGCTACAGTATACTGTAGGGGTTTCCTGTAGGGTTTATTAACTTTATTTTATAGGCTACAGTATACTGTAGGGGTTTCCTGTAGGCTTTATTAACTTTATTTTATAGGCTACAGTATACTGTAGGGGTTTCCTGCAGGCTTTATTAACTGTATTTTATAGGCTACAGTATACTGTAGGGGATTCGTGTAGGCTTTATTAACTTTATTTTATAGGCTACAGTATACTGTAGGGGTTTCCTGTAGGCTTTATTAACTTTATTTTATAGGCTACAGTATACTGTAGGGGTTTCCTGCAGGCTTTATTAACTTTATTTTATAGGCTACAGTATACTGCAGGGGTTTCCTGCAAGCTTTATTAACTGTATTTTATAGGCTACAGTATACTGTAGGGGTTTCCTGTAGGGTTTATTAACTTTATTTTATAGGCTACAGTATACTGTAGGGGTTTCCTGTAGGCTTTATTAACTTTATTTTATAGGCTACAGTATACTGTAGGGGTTTCCTGCAAGCTTTATTAACTTTATTTTATAGGCTACAGTATACTGTAGGGGTTTCCTGTAGGCTTTATTAACTTTATTTTATAGGCTACAGTATACTGTAGGGGTTTCCTGTAGGCTTTATTAACTTTATTTTATAGGCTACAGTATACTGTAGGGGTTTCCTGCAGACTTTATTAACTTTATTTTATAGGCTACAGTATACTGTAGGGGTTTCCTGCAGGCTTTATTAACTGTATTTTATAGGCTACAGTATACTGTAGGGGTTTCGTGTAGGCTTTATTAACTTTATTTTATAGGCTACAGTATACTGTAGGGGTTTCCTGCAGGCTTTATTAACTTTATTTTATAGGCTACAGTATACTGTAGGGGTTTCCTGTAGGCTTTATTAACTTTATTTTATAGGCTACAGTATACTGTAGGGGTTTCCTGTAGGCTTAATTAACTGTATTTTATAGGCTACAGTATACTGTAGGGGTTTCCTGCAGGCTTTATTAACTGTATTTTATAGGCTACAGTATACTGTAGGGGTTTCCTGTAGGGTTTATTAACTTTATTTTATAGGCTACAGTATACTGTAGGGGTTTCCTGTAGGCTTTATTAACTTTATTTTATAGGCTACAGTATACTGTAGGGGTTTCCTGCAGGCTTTATTAACTGTATTTTATAGGCTACAGTATACTGTAGGGGATTCGTGTAGGCTTTATTAACTTTATTTTATAGGCTACAGTATACTGTAGGGGTTTCCTGTAGGCTTTATTAACTTTATTTTATAGGCTACAGTATACTGTAGGGGTTTCCTGCAGGCTTTATTAACTTTATTTTATAGGCTACAGTATACTGCAGGGGTTTCCTGCAAGCTTTATTAACTGTATTTTATAGGCTACAGTATACTGTAGGGGTTTCCTGTAGGGTTTATTAACTTTATTTTATAGGCTACAGTATACTGTAGGGGTTTCCTGTAGGCTTTATTAACTTTATTTTATAGGCTACAGTATACTGTAGGGGTTTCCTGCAAGCTTTATTAACTTTATTTTATAGGCTACAGTATACTGTAGGGGTTTCCTGTAGGCTTTATTAACTTTATTTTATAGGCTACAGTATACTGTAGGGGTTTCCTGTAGGCTTTATTAACTTTATTTTATAGGCTACAGTATACTGTAGGGGTTTAATGTAGGCTTTATTAACTGTATTTTATAGGCTACAGTATACTGTATGGGTTTCCTGCAGGCTTTATTAACTTTATTTTATAGGCTACAGTATACTGTAGGGTTTTCCTGCAGGCTTTATTAACTGTATTTTATAGGCTACAGTATACTGTAGGGGTTTCCTGCAGGCTTTATTAACTTTATTTTATAGGCTACAGTATACTGTAGGGGTTTCCTGCAGGCTTTATTAACTGTATTTTATAGGCTACAGTATACTGTAGGGGTTTCCTGCAGGCTTTATTAACTGTATTTTATAGGCTACAGTATACTGTAGGGGTTTCCTGCAGGCTTTATTAACTGTATTTTATAGGCTACAGTATACTGTAGGGGTTTCTTGCAGTCTTTATTAACTGTATTTTATAGGCTACAGTATACTGTAGGGGTTTCCTGTAGGCTTTATTAACTGTATTTTATAGGCTACAGTATACTGTAGGGGTTTCCTGCAGGCTTTATTAACTGTATTTTATAGGCTACAGTATACTGTAGGGGTTTCCTGCAGGCTTTATTAACTGTATTTTATAGGCTACAGTACACTGTAGGGGTTTCCTGCAGGCTTAATTAACTGTATTTTATAGGCTACAGTATACTGTAGGGGTTTCCTGTAGGCTTTATTAACTGTATTTTATAGGCTACAGTATACTGTAGGGGTTTCCTGCAGGCTTTATTAACTGTATTTTATAGGCTACAGTATACTGTAGGTGTTTCCTGTAGGCTTTATTAACTGTATTTTATAGGCTACAGTATACTGTAGTGGTTTCCTGTAGGCTTTATTAACTGTATTTTATAGGCTACAGTATACTGTAGGGGTTTCCTGCAGGCTTTATTAACTGTATTTTATAGGCTACAGTATACTGTAGGGGTTTCCTGTAGGCTTTATTAACTGTATTTTATAGGCTACAGTATACTGTAGGGGTGTCCTGCAGGCTTTATTAACTGTATTTTATAGGCTACAGTATACTCTAGGGGTATGCGGAGACTTGATTACACACAGGTGGATTGTATTTATCATCATTAGTCATTTAGGTCAACATTGGATCATTCAGAGATCCTCACTGAACTTCTGGAGAGAGTTTTCTGCACTGAAAGTAAAGGGGCTGAATAATTTTGCACGCCCAATTTTTCAGTTTTTGATTTGTTAAAAAAGTTTGAAATATCCAATAAATGTCGTTCCACTTCATGATTGTGTCCCACCTGTTGTTGATTCTTCACAAAAAAATACAGTTTTATATCTTTATGTTTGAAGCCTGAAATGTGGCAAAAGGTCTCAAAGTTCAAGGGGGCCGAATACTTTCGCAAGGCACTGTAAATATTACTAGAAAATATTCCTATTCATGAAATCACAAGTGAAATATATTGAAACACAGCTTAGCCTTTTGTTAATCACCCTGTCATCTCAGATTTTGAAAATATGCTTTACAGCCAAAGCAAGATAAGCATTTGCGTACGTTTATTGATAGCCTAGCATAGCATTATGCCTAGCTATCAGCAGGCAACCTGGTCACGAAAATCAGAAAAGCAATCAAATTAAATCGTTTACCTTTGATGAGCTTCGGATGTTTTCAATTTCCAATTTCCAGATTTCTCCATTTAGCCAAGGAAGAGTGTTCTTTTGGCCAGGTTTGGATTTGATTTTCTTTAGGAAACCATTTATTGTAGTCTGGATTGTGGATAGAAAAACCTGACTATCAGCCTCCACATCTGTATAGGACAAGAGATCATTCCAGTTAATTACCTTAATTGCGTTTTCAAAATAGCTTAATTCACTCTTATTCTGGGTTGATCCGGCTTTCTAACAGTAGAGAGGTTAAACCTGTGTATTTTGTGAAATTAGTGCAACATTGGAGGATTTGTTTTTTACTTCCCAGGTGTTGTTGTAAAAATGTTGGGAAAAAGTGGAAAAGTATTCCCTGGAGAGTCCTGGGATCCCAGTTACACATGTTAGACCCTATCGGCTACTGTAGTATATGGCTGGCAAGGCTGTTGGGACGCATGGAGAATCACCAGGAAATGTTTGACATTCCCAGTTCTGGACACCCATTTGTCTGTGTCCCGCATACCGAGGAAGAAGGCTATTCATTTGAAACGTTTGTGCATACAGTATGTATTTGCATGACATGAACGGTTTATGAATGATAATCCCCTGTTGCAGATAAAATACTGTACATGAAAAAAAACTGGAAATAAGTTACTTCTTAAGGTTCTGGACTGTTTTATACCGGTTTCATATCGTCACCATCTACACACAGCAGGAGGGATGAACACAAGTGATTCTACTTCTATTGTAAAACCCAGCGTTTAACCAGCAGATAAGGTGAGGTTGTGATTAAATCATGGCAGCACGTCAGAAGGTTGTCAGTTGTGTATAAATGGGTAGATACATCCGATCTGGCTGATTTTTGCCAGAACACATGAAATATTGAAAAGGCATACTTTATACAACATATTCTCACGCAGGTGTACACACACACACGTGCACACCCACATAAAAAGCTACTCATGCGCACACACACAGACGTGTGCATTCACCATATAAAAACAAGTTGAATGACAGCAGCTACCAATGGATATGATACAGTACATTCAAACACAAGAGTTTATGTGCACGTAACTGTTTCATGCCTGTATACATACACAAAGACCAGTTAGTGAAAAAAATATCAGAATTGGGCTGATTGTCTAAAACCAACCTTACAGTTGCTCTGACAATTAGGCTACATAACATGAGATCTTCACAGGCACATTTCTTTCATCATTAGATAGATCAGCCATCACATTATTCATTGGTTTATTCATTCATTTATTCATTCTATTCACCATCACATCTATCTCACTATCTAATGTGCTGATTACAGTTCCAAACTGTTGGCTCAGAAATAGGTTTCTGATTCTAATTCTGTGATAGGGGGTTGTTTCCAAACGCAGCCATGGTGGTCCCGGATGGCAGCCGAGCTAGCCACTGGCATCTTGTCAAAACCAATTCTCATCAATGCTTCTGATGAACATTGTAAAAAGTGGGATGGCACTGTTGTTCATCTGAAGTGGTTTTTCTGATTGGCATGAACCAAAATTATGCTTTGGTTTGTTCAACGTATTCTATAAAATTTGCTTGAAGTCAAATAACGAATTTGTCAGATCAACGTGATTTTTTGTTGTTGAATGAAAGCTTTTAAATTCCTTTCAACACCTCACACATTGCTTTGCATAGTGGTGTTTGCAATTTAGTGACTGCAGCCTAACAGAAGAGTTGGAGGAGTGGCCTATTGGGGGCTTGGATTTCAGTTTGTTATTTTTGGCCACCCGTGATAGTGAATGTCATTCCAGGTTATGTGTTTTGTTTTTTGTTTTATTTTATGACTATATGTTTACTGCCAGCACTGAATATGTTATTATCAAAAAGTATTCAGACCCTTTCCCTTTTTCCACATTTTATTACGGTACAGCCTTATTCTAAAATGGATTAATCCTCATCAATCTACCTAAATTACCCCATAATGACAAAGTTATAAGAGTTTTAAAAAATAGATATATTTTTTTGCAAATGTATTAAAAAATAAAAACAGAAATACCTTATTTACACAAGTATTCAGACCCTTTACTATGAGACTGGAAGAAGTTTGGAACCACCAAGACACTTCATAGAGCTGGCCGTCTGGCCAAAATGAGCAATTGGGGAGAAGGGCCTTGGTCAGGGAGGTGACCAAGAACCTGATAGTCACTCTGACAGAGCTCTAGAGTTCGTCTGTGGAGATGGAATAACATGTGTTATTTCTGTTTTTTATTTTTAATAAATTTGCAATCATTTCTAAAAAACAGATTTTTCTTTGTCATTATGGGGTATTGTGTGTAGACAATTTAAACAATTGAATCAATTTTAGAAAAAGCTGTAACGTAACAAAAGGTGGAAAAAGTGGTCTGAATACTTTACAAATGCACTGTATCAGCATCAAAAAAATGAGTACTCAAAAATGAGTCTGGAAAGTTCTATTGATGAGATCGTCACGATTTGGTTACAATATTGTAACCAGTTCATTTGAAAGTCTTATGTAAAGTAAATGTTTGGAGTCAATATTTCATCTTATGGAACCAACTTAATATTTTTTATTTATTTTACCTTTATTTTACTAGGCAAATCAGTTAAGAACACATTCTTATTTTCAATGACGGCCTAGTGGGTTAACTGCCTGTTCAGGGGCAGAACGACAGATTTGTACCGTGTCAGCTCAGGGGTTTAAACTTGCATCCTTCCGGTTACTAATCCAACACTCTAACCACTAGGCTACCCTGCCGCCCCAATATCTTGATTAACAGGAAATGTATTTATTGCTTGTAACCCAAATAAATACATTTGGATAGGATAAATCCAAGGTGAAAAATCAACCAACATGAAAAAATGTTTTGAATATTCAGTGTATTATTTTGTATTTATACTATTCATTAGGTTTAACCAAACTGGAAAAGTAAGTTAAGTATTGAAAGAATAATAATCAAATATAACTGTTAGTATTTAATCATAAAATATACTGTGTGATTCAATGCCAGCTGTTATATTTGATTACTAATGAACATATTTTAATTGAAAAAAAAATACATTTGTTGTATTTGGTTTCGACGAATGTGTTTTTTTTTGGGGGGGGGGGGGTATTTGATACAAAGAGTATTTTTGTTGTGTTGAATTCTCAGGATGTTTAGTACAGTGTGTATCCTTATGGAGCTTTACTCTAATGAAGTGAGGGAATAGCCAGAGGTTATCTGCTAAGCCCTGGACACATAGCCCAAAGAAACTCTAACCACAACCTTAAAGGAAAAATCGACCCAAAACTACAAACTCCTATTGTGTACAGTATTAAATAACACTAATATGTGAGAACAATATTTTGTGGTTAACAAAGTTTTCATTTTGTTGTTATAATAAGATTGGTAGCAAGATTAGGAATTCATTGTGGAAATCTGTTGCAGCTCAAATCAACTTCAAAACCCACAGTGCAATGTTCTCTCTATTGGCTGGTTGGCTAGCTAGCTAACAAATGTACATACATACAATAATACCAAAGTTTTTAACGGCATGTGAAGTAGCTAGTTAGTTGTAAAATCACCAAAACACACGGCGCTATCAATTTGGGAGTCTACAATCTCACCATGTTCAATCTGCAGATTGATGTGTTTTGCAGTGGAGTCTGACATTCTGCACCTTGCAATGCAACCTGGATTGAAGAGGCAGACAAATAGAAGAAATGTGGTAGACCCTCTGTTAAATTACACATTTATTGAGGTAGGAATATCGCAAAAATGTGATCAATGGCTCATTTGAGAGAAGACACTCTCCCACGTTATGACATCGGCCAGTATTAAAATCTGACATGTATGATAGACGTTAGTGTAGAGTGTAGTGAAAGCTGCTTTATCGCAATGCTACATCATAACAGTCAATTTCCGGCATGCTTGAATGGCAATACCTCAGATACACATGCAAACATGAAATGACCCAGGGAATTGAAAGAACATCACTCTGAGTTTAACAAAAACAATATAGCATTCAAAATGGGTGTATCTTTCCTTTAAGGATAAGGGAGCCTATCGTTACAGGGCTATAGCTTTCCTCACCTGTACACTCCTCTCTACCTCTAGTACAGGTAGTAAGTTCCAGCATGACACTGTCATGATGGTGATCAATGTTATCTGGCTAGGGTTAAAATGAGGTTTTGTCTAGGATTAGGCTCGGAGTAAGGGTTAGGGCTAGTGTTAGGCTTATACTCTACCTCTCCACCAGGCAACAAGTTCCAGCGTCGGACCATCACCATGGTGATCAGTTTGATCTGGCTGTACTCTGGGCTGTGGGCTGTGTTCCCTCTCTTGGGCTGGGGCGGCTACGGACCGGAGCCCTTCGGAGTGGCCTGCTCCGTGGACTGGGCAAGCTACCAAGACTCCCTGAACCACTCTACCTTCATCATGTCTCTGTCTATCTTCTGTACCTTCATCCCCTGCCTCATCATCCTCTTCTCCTATTCCGGCATAGCCTGGAAACTCCACAAGGCATACCAGTCCATCCAGAATGGAAACTTCAACTACGGACACATCGAGAGGAAAGTCACTCTGGTGAGTATGCAAGGTTTATCTGTTGACTGTTTATTAACCATTTACCAATGTTTCTTTAGAGCTGGAATCAGCATTTGTTTTTGTTTTGTTGATAAAACGGAGGAGAGGAGCGTTCGGCAGCGTGGTAATAAAAATTTGAAAAATATTTGCTCAAGAAATAAGGAAATAGTAACACAATAAAATAATAATAATGAGGCTATATACAAGGATTAGTGGTACCAAGTCAATGTGCAGTGGCACGAGGTATTGAGGTAATACAGTATGTACAGGTAGGTACGGGTAAAAGAGACTAGGCAATCAGGATATATAATAAACAGAGTAGCAGCAGCAGATATGGAGTGTGTGTGTGTGTGTGTGTGTGGTACAGTTCATTCGGAAAGTACTTAAACCTCAACTTTTTCTTCATTAATGTTAAGTTACAGCCTTCTTCTAAATTGGATTAAAAAAAGAAAATCCTCAGCAATCTACACACAATACCACATAATGACAAAGTGAAAACAGGTTTTCACACCCAGACAAAAGGAACATCTATGTGAGAATGCTTATCATTGACTACAGCTCAGTGTTCAACACCATAGTGCCCTTAAAGCTCATCACTAAGCTAAGGACCCTGAGACTAAACACCTCCCTCTATAACTGGATCTTGGACTTCCTGACGGGCCACCCCCAGGTGGTAAGGGTAGGTAACAACACATCCAACACACTGATCCTCAACACGGGGGCCTCTCAGAGGTGCGTGCTGAGGACCCTCCTTTACTCCCTGTTCACTCATGACTGCACGGCCAGGCATGACTCCAACACCATCATTAAGTTTGCCGATAACACAACAGTGGTAGGCCTGATCACCGACAACGACGAGACAGCCTATAGGGAGGAGGTCAGAGACCTAGACATGTGGTGCCAGGACAACAAACTCTCCCTCAACACGATCAAAACAAAGGAGATGATTGTGGACTACAGGAAAAGGAGGACCAAGCACACCCCCATTCTCATCGACGGGGCTGTAGTGGAGCAGATTGAGAGCTTCAAGTTCCTTAGCGTCCACATCACTAACAACCTAACATAGCCCAAGCACACAAGACAGTTGTGAAGAAGGCACAACAAAACCTATTCCCTCTCAGGAGACTAGAGAAATTTGGCATGTGTCCTCAGATCCTCAAAAGGTTTTATAGCTGCACCATCGAGAGCATTCTGACTGGTTGCATCACCGCCTGGTATGGCACTACAGAGGGTAGAGATCCTGCCATCCAGGACCTCTATACCAGGCGGTGTCAGAAGAAGGCCCTAAAAATGGTCAAAGACTCCAGCCACCCTTGTCATAGACTGAAATCTCTGGTGCTGTGCACGGCAAGCGGTACCGGAGCGCCAAGTATCGGTCCAAGAGGCTTCTGACCAGCTTCTACCTCCAAGCTATAAGACTCCTGAAAATCTAATCAAATTACTTTTTGCATCTAACCCAGACTATTTGCATTGCCCCCACCCGCCCTCTATTCTACATTGCTGCTACTCTCTGTGAGTATCTATGCATAGTCACTTTAATAACTCTACCTACATGTACATATTACCTCAATTACCTCGACTAACCGGTAACCCCACACATGGACTCTGTACCGGTACCCCCTGTATATAGCCTCGCTATTGTTATTTTACTGCTGCTCTTTAATTATTTATTTTTATTTCTTACCTTTTTTATGTATTTTCTTAAAACTGCATTGTTGGTTAAGGGCTTGTAATTAAGCATTTCACTGTAAAGTCTACACCTGTTGTACTCGTGACTAGATTTGATTTGAAATCAAGATTGAACTCTTTGGCCTGAATGCCAAGCGTCACGTCTAGAGGAAACCTGGCACCATCCCTATGGTGACGCATGGTTGTGGGAGCATCATGCTGTGGGGATGTTTTTCAACGGAAGGGACTGAGAGACTAGTCAGGATCGAGGGAAAGATGAACGGAGCAAAGTACAGAGAGAGCCTAGATGAAAACCTGCTTCAGAGTGCTCAGGACCTCAGACTGGGGCGAAAGTTCACCTTCCAACAGGACAGTGACCCTAAACTCACAGCCAAGCCAACGCAGGAGTGGCTTCGGGACAAGTCTCTGAAGGTCCTTGAGTGGCCCACCCAGAGTCCAGACTTGAACCCAAATCAAATCAAATCACATTTTATTGGTCAAATACACATGGTTAGCAGATGCTAATGCGAGAATTGCAAAATTCTTGTGCTTCTAGTTCTGACAGTGCAGTAATGTCTAACAAGCAATCTAACAATTCCCCAACAACTACCTAATAATACACACAAATCTAAAGGGGTGAATGAGAATATGTACATATAAGTATATGGATGAGTGATGCCCGAGATGCATAGGCAAGGTGCAGTAGATGGTGAAAAATACAGTATATACATGTGATATGAGTAATTTAAGATATGTAAACATGATTAAAGAGGCATTATTTAAAGTGCCATTGTTTAAAGTGACTAGTGATCCATTTATTAAAGTGGCCAGTGATTGGGTCTCAATGTAGGCAGCAGCCTCTCTGAGTTAGTGATTGCTGTTTAGCAGTCTGATGGCATTGAGATAGAAGTTGTTTTTCAGTCTATTGGTCCCAGCTTTGATGCATCTGTACTGACCTCGCCTTCTGGATGGTAGTGGTGTGAACAGGCAGTGGCTCAGGTGGTTGATGTCCTTGATGAACTTTTTGGCCTTGCTGTAACATCGGGTGCTGTAGGTGTCATGGAGGGCAGGTAGCTTGCCCCTGGTGATGCGTTGTGCAGACCGCACCACCCTCTGGAAAGTCTAGCAGTTGAGGGCGGTGCAGTTGCCTGTGTTACAGCCTGACAGGATGCTCTTGATTGGTCATCTGTAAAAGTTTGTCAGAGTTTTGGGTGACAAGCCAAATTTCTTCAGCCTCATGAGATTGAAGAGGTGCTGTTGCGTCTTCTTCACTACACGGTCTGTGTGGGTGGACGATTTCAGTTTGTCTGTGATGTGTACGCCGAGGATCTTAAAACTGTCCACCTTCTCCACTGCTGTCCCTTCAATGTGGATGGGGGGTGCTCCCTCGGCTGTTTCCTGAAGTCCACAATCGTCTCCTTTGTTTTGTTGACGTTGAGTGAGAGGTTGTTTTCCTGACACCACACTCAGAGTGCCCTCACCTCCTCCCTGTTGGCTGTCTCGTCATTGTTGGTAATCAAGCCCACTACTATCTGCCAGATACCAAGCACGCTAAGTGATTAGCCCTTGTGGCTAGGGCCACACTTCAATTTTTCTCGGTTTTAGGACCACCGATTACCAGAGTTTTCTACTCCCGGCGTCTCTCATTTCACGAAGTGAATAGCGGGCTTGTCCTGCTATCATTACTATCATGCCTCTGAAAAAAACAAGGATCACATCTCTGCTGGGCAGGTATGTGAACTCTTGGAGAAGCAGAATGTTTTATATAAGGAAATGCCAATGGTGGTGCCAATGGAACCAGACTCAGGCCAATTGTAGTGAAATTCCTCAGGTTCAAGGATAAGCTTACAGTCCTTGAAAAAGTCAATCGCCTTTAAGGGGCCTTCATCTTCATCAGTGAGGATTTCTCATATGCAGTCTGTCAAAGAAGAAAGGAACTAATATCAGCTATGAAGGCTGCAAGAGAACAAGTTATATGGTCAATCCCTGGTCCTATCACACTTAGAGTACTGTCCAGTTATATGGTCAATCCCTGGTCCTAGCACACTTAGAGTACTGTCTGGTTATATGGTCAATTCCTGGTCCTAGCACACTTAGAGTACTGTCTGGTTATATGGTCAATCCCTGGTCCTAGCACACTTAGAGTACTGTCTGGTTATATGGTCAATCCCTGGTCCTATCACACTTAGAGTACTGTCTGGTTATATGGTCAATCCCTGGTCCTAGCACACTTAGAGTACTGTCCAGTTATATGGTCAATCCCTGGTCCTAGCACACTTAGAGTACTGTCTGGTTATATGGTCAATCCCTGGTCCTATCACACTTAGAGTACTGTCTGGTTATATGGTCAATCCCTGGTCCTAGCACACTTAGAGTACTGTCCAGTTATATGGTCAATCCCTGGTCCTAGCACAATTAGAGTACTGTCTGGTTATATGGTCAATCCCTGGTCCTAGCACACTTAGAGTACTGTCCAGTTATATGGTCAATCCCTGGTCCTAGCACACTTAGAGTACTGTCTGGTTATATGGTCAATCCCTGGTCCTAGCACACTTAGAGTACTGTCTGGTTATATGGTCATCTGCAGCAAAGAAAGATATAAAAAAAGCTCAAAACAGGGCTGCCAGATTATCTCTTCATTGCTCTAACCGTATGAATATTATCCAAATGCATCAGAATCTCTCATGGCTTCACGTTAAAAACAAATTACTATCCAGTCTTCTGATTTTCTTTAGGAATGTTATATTTAAAAAATATATATATATATTTTTCAGTTCAGTTAGTACATACTAGCAACACGCATAACCAACAAACCAGACAGGCAAATTCAGGGCAGCTAAGACAACCCAAGCCAAGGACAAATCGCCTTAAATCTACAGTTTTATATAGAGCCATAGCTGAATGGAACTCTTTACAAATCCATATTTCTCAGGCAAAAAGTAAATCCACCTAAATCCATAAAATAACACCTAATGTGATAGACCATATGACTGGACAGGAAATAGAAAGCATCAACTGAATGTTTAATGTGTTTCCTGACAGGTATTTTAATTATCTGTATTGTCTACTTGTTGAATGTTTTTGAAGTCTTGATTGTGGTTGTATTTAATGTCTTGTTAATTGGTGTAGGACCCCAGGAAGATTAGCTAGCATTACAGCATTAGCTAATGGGGATCCTAATAAAAATTACAAAATTACAAATTACTACTGTTGTGTCATCTGCAAACTTGATGATTGAGTTGTGGGCGTTTCATGGCCACGCAGTCGTGGGTGAACAGGGAGTACAGGAGGGGGCTGAGCACACACCCTGGTGGGGCCCCAGTGTTGAGGGTCACTGAAGTGGAGATGTTGTTTTCTACCTTCATCACCTGGGGGCGGCCCGTCAGAGAGTCCAGGACCCAATTGCAGAAGGCGGGGTTGAGTCCCAGGGCCTCCAGCTTGATGATGAGCTTGGAGGGTACTATGGTGTTGAATGCTGAGCTGTAGTTAATAAACAGCATTCTTACATAGGTATACCTTTTGTCCAGATGGGATAGGGCAGTGTGCAGTGTGATGGCGATTGCATCGTCTGTGGACCTGTTGGGTTGGTATACAAAGTGGGTCTAGGGTGGCCCGTAAGGTGGAGGTGATATGATCCTTGACTAGTCTCTCAAAGCACTTCATGATGACAGAAGTGAGTGCTACGGGGCGGAAGTCATTTAGTTCAGTTATCTTTGCCTTCTTGGGTACAGGAACAATGGTAGCCACCTTGAAGCATGGGACAACTGACTGGGATAGGGGAGTGATTGAATATGTCCGTAAACACACCAGCCAGCTGGTCTGCGTATGATCTGAGGGCAAGGCTAGGGATGCCGTCTGGGCCTGCAGTCTTGCGGGGGTTAACACGTTATTATGTTTTGCTCACGTCAGCCACGGAGACGTGAGCAAAGTCCTTGTTAGCTGACCTCAATGGTCGCAATGTATTATCCTCAAAGCGGACAAAGAAGGTGTTTAGTTTGCCTGGAAGCGTGACGTTGGTGTCCTGGTGACTTGGCTGTTTTTCATTTTTTAGTCCGTGATCTCCTGTAGACCCTGCCACATACGTCTCTTGTCTGAGCCGTTGAATTGCGACTCCACCTTGTCCCTGTACAGGCAATTTTCTTGTTTGATTGCCTTGTGGAGTTAATAACTACACTCTTTATATTCAGCCATATTCCCAGACCTCTCTCCATGGTTAAATGCGATGGTTTGCACTTTCAATTTTGCGCAAATGCCGCCATCCATCCACGGTTTCTGGTTAGAGTAGGTTTTAATAGTCACAGTGGGTACAATATCTCCAATGCACTTCTTTATAAACTCACTCACTGAGTCAACGTATAAGTCGATGTTGTTCTATGAGGCTGACCAGAAACATATTCCAGTCGGCATGATCAAAACAATCTTGAAACTTGGCTTCCGATTGGTCAGAACAGCATCCTGTTTGAGTTTCTGCCTATAAGACGTAGGAGCAAGATGGCGTCGTGGTCGGATTTGCTGAAGGGAGGGCGGGGAGGGCTTTGTATGCATCTCGGAAGATAGAGTAGTGTATTACCCTTGCTTGTAGTACAATCAATATGCTGATAGAATTTAGGGAGCCTTGTTCTCAAATTTGCTTTGTTAAAATCGCCAGCTACAATAAATGCAGCCTCAGGATATATGGTTTCCAGTTTACATAGAGTTCAGTAAAGTTTCTTAAGGGCTGTCTTGGTGTCTGCTTGAGGGGGAATGTGCACAGCTGTGACTATAACTGACGAGAATTCTCTCTGTAGGTAAAATGGTCTGCATTTGATTGTATGTAATTCTAGCTCGGGGGAGCAGAGGGACTTGAGTTACAGTATGTTGTTATGATTACACCATGAGTTGTTAATCATGAAGCATTCACCCCCGCCCATCCTTTTCCCAGAGAGGTGTTTAATCTCTGTCGGCGCGATGCATGGAGAATCCCAGTGGTTGAACCGATTCTGACAACATATCCCGAGAGAGCCATGTTTCCATGACACAGAGAATGTTACAATCTCTGATGTATCTCTGGAAGCCAACCCTTGCTTGAATTTCGTCTACCTTGTTGTCAAGATGGGCAATGTGCACGTCTACGGAGCCTGACCAGGAGGCTACTCCGTCTGCCCCTGCTGCGGCGCTGTTGTTTTGGGTTGACTACTGGGATTAGAGCCATTGTCCTGAGTGGTGGTCCGAACAGAGGATCCGCTTCTGGAAAGTCATATTCCTGGTCATAATGTTGTTAAGTTGACGTTGCTCTTATATCCAATAGTTCTTCCCGGCCGTAAGTAATAAGACTTAAGATTTCCTGTTGTAACAATGTAAGAAATAATACATTAAATAAACTAAATGCTGCATAGTTTCCTAAGAACTCGAAGCGAGGCGACCATCTCTGTTGGTGCAATCTTCAGAAGTCTTATGGCTCGGGGATAGAAGCTGTTCAGGAGCTTTTTGGTCCCAGAATTGGGAACAGTCTACTTTGATGGTTGTAGTCTTCAACAATTTTTATGGCCTATTATTATGGTGTTCTTGTTACATCTGCTCCTGCCACGCCCTCTACTGCTCATCCTGTGCCTCCTTGACCTGCCGCCACTCCCCCAGTACTCTCTCCCTCTGTGTGATTGGATACAGGTGTGCTGGAGTCAAAGCAGATCCCCACCAGCTGCAACCTGTTCCATAATGAAGACCTCTACAAATACTCAACCCGGCCAGATCGTAATCTCTACTCTGTCAGTCTACGCTTCTAGCCATTTGTTACTGTTAGATCCTGTTGTGCATGTTTTCCTTGCCTGACGCTGGTTTCCTCTCCGCTACAGTTCCATCCACTCTGACTCTAGTCTCCAGTTCCACGTCTCGTCATCCTGCTACTCTGTCCTGTATTCCCCACTCTACTACTCCATTGGATTCTCCTCCGGACCTGCTTACCCTGTCCCTCCAATCTCAGCCTCCTCACCTGGTTTCCTGCAACCCACCTGAGCTTCCCCTGGCCTGCACTCCATCTTCCCCCTGTGTTTCAATAAATACCTTGGTTACTTCATCCCAGTCTGCTTATGGTTTCCCCTGTTCCACTCCGCATAACAGTTCTATCGCACATGCAGTGATGTCCAAACAGGCTGACCATCATATCTACAACAACAGATTGCACTGTTCAGTGAAGATAATGGCCATGTTATTGTAAAACTGCCTCCCTCCTGACATTTTCTTTTCATTTTGCTAATTTAGCAGACACTCTTACCCAGAGGAATTTACAGTAGTGAGTGCATACATTTTCATACTGGTCCCCCGTGGGAATTATATTCACAACCCTGACATTGCAAGCTCCATGCTCTACCAACTGAGCCACACAGGACCACTTCTGTTGCTCCTAGATGTAATTACCAAGCTACATGTGATTTGAGATGGGAATTGTTTCTGTCACCAATGCAAACAATGGCTTATCTCTAGGAAGTGTTTGTTTATGATAAATTGAACCTGTGACATCTGTA
Source organism: Oncorhynchus masou masou (assembly GCF_036934945.1). NCBI lineage: Eukaryota > Metazoa > Chordata > Actinopteri > Salmoniformes > Salmonidae > Oncorhynchus > Oncorhynchus masou. Next base: position 27,964,762 of record NC_088227.1, read on the forward strand.
GATAGTTTATATTCAGGTCCATAGCTCACACAGTGCTACACAAGCCTCCAATACAAACACTGTTGTGCAGAGCTGCTTCCAGTGTATAGAACAGTTTACTATTCTTATGGACATCAATGCTAGTTGTCACATTCTTTTGGACATTTACATCCCCTTAAAACAAGGTTACTGTTGAAAAACAACATTTTAAAAAACATACAATTTCCCACTTAGACTTTTTGTGCCCCAAAAATATAATGCTTTATAATAATGCATTTCATGCATCTATCTTCACATTTGCGTAGTGGTCATCTATATATATGCGTAGTGGTATACAGTTGAGCAGAGGCGTTTTTAGGATTTACACACATGGGGAAATGTTGTTAGCAAGGTCTGCAAAAAAATAAAAGTGCCTTTTACATCACATTCCACGTCATTGACATGATAGCAGACATTAGCGGAATATTTTCTAATACCACACATGACCAAAGTAAGGGGCTAATCTGACAGTGACAAACTGAAAGCTATAAAAACGACCTGGTCTTAAATACAAATAATAGCCCAGGCCATTAAAGAGACGCACAGATTGTACAATATTAGGAGAAATATATATACTGCATATTATACAGTAGGCTACTAAAACTTTCCAGTGGCAATGATTCACCCAATGATGAAGATCACTGATGATGGCTGGTGCGCTGGTGCCAATAGCTTATCTCAAGATAAGACACTTTGAAAAACAGTGCTGTCTGCTCAGAATCGCTCAAAAGTTGAAAAAAAAATGTTAGCTGCTACAGACTCTCTTTTCAGCAGTAGGCATTTTACTATCCAAACGTCATTTTTCTAGCATTGTATTTAGAAATTAGAAATCCATCCTTGTATGGATTATGTCTATGGCCACAACGCAACAAGCTGTTCTATAATTGGCATTCCTGCTGCCCAAATAGCTTGTTCCTTGTTTGTTTGTTACGAGTAATGAATTATTAACAAAACAAGTCTAATAAATTGTCATCGTTTTGGAAGATAATAACCAGGTAAAACTCTGTTTTACACGTATTCCTCTTCGGGTCTTTTAGACATTGGGCTCAAGCAAAGCTCATGAGTGACAGTGACTAAAGTGTGGAAGACTTTTGTGAAATGCTTCAGTCCTGTCAAATCTGGCTTCCTCAGGCTTAAGATGTTTGACAAGGCTGTAAACATAGTCTATATAGATTAATGTCTTTCCTCTCCTCTCCTCTCCTCTCCTCTCCTCTCCTCTCCTCTCCTCTCCTCTCCTCTCCTCTCCTCTCCTCTCCTCTTCCTCTCCTCCTCCTCTCATCTCCTCATCCTCTCCTCTCATCCTCTCCTCATCCTCTCCTCCTCCTCTCCTTCCCCTCTCCTCTCCTCTCATCCTCTCTTCATCCTCTCCTCCTCTCCTCTCCTCCTCCTCACCTCCTCCTCTCCTCCTCCTCTCCTTCCCCTCTTCCTCTCCTCTCCTCTCCTCCCCCTCTCCTCCTCTCCTCCCTCTCTCCTCCTCATCTCCTCTCCTCCTCCTCACCTCTTCCTCTCCTCCTCTCCTCCCCCTCTCCTTCCCCTCTCACTCTCCTCCTCTCCTCCCTCACCTCCTCCTCTCCTCTCCTCTCCTCCTCCTCTCCTTCTCCTCTCCTCTCCTCTCCTCTCCTCTCCTCTCCTCACCTCTTCCTCTCCTCCTCCTCTCATCTCCTCATCCTCTCCTCTCATCCTCTCCTCATCCTCTCCTCCTCCTCTCCTTCCCCTCTCCTCTCCTCTCATCCTCTCTTCATCCTCTCCTCCTCTCCTCTCCTCTCCTCCTCCTCACCTCCTCCTCTCCTCCTCCTCTCCTTCCCCTCTTCCTCTCCTCTCCTCTCCTCCCCCTCTCCTCCTCTCCTCCCTCTCTCCTCCTCATCTCCTCTCCTCCTCCTCACCTCTTCCTCTCCTCCTCTCCTCCCCCTCTCCTTCCCCTCTCCCTCTCCTCCTCTCCTCCTCACCTCCTCCTCTCCTCTCCTCTCCTCCTCCTCTCCTTCCCCTCTCCTCTCGTCCTCCTCTCCTCCTCCCCCTCTCCTCCTCCTCTCCTCTCATCCTCTCCTCATCCTCTCCTCCTCCTCTCCTTCCCCTCTCCTCTCCTCCTCCTTTCCTCATCCTTTCCTCCTCTCCTCCCCCTCTCCTCTCCTCCTCCTCTCCTCTCATCCTCTCTTCATCCTCCCCTCCTCCTCTCCTTCCCCTCTCCTCTCCTCCTCCTCTCCTCTCCTCTTCTCTCCTCTCCTTCTCTCCTCCCCCTCTCCTCTCCTCCCCAGATGGCGGTGTTGATCAGCTCAGGGTTCATCGTGGCTTGGTCTCCCTACGTGGTGCTCAGCTTTTGGTATATGTTCCAGGGGAAGGCCAGTCTGGCCCCGCTGGTCTCCCTGCTGCCCTGCCTGTTCGCTAAGGGCTCCACGGCCTACAACCCTTTTATCTACTACATCTTCAGACGCTCCTTTAGACGCCAGCTCATCCAGCTCCGGGGGCTGATCTGCTGCTCTGCCCAGCCAGACACACCTTCGAGTGGGGAGACGGGAGAGGAGGGCAGACAGACTTTGAGGTCTGACCTACGACAGAGTCTCCCTGAAGAGAAGAGTGGAGCTCCTCTGGTAGGGGAGTTGGGAACTGTGGCGCTGGAGATACAGTCTGAGAATGAGTTGACAAGCTCCTGTTAATACTGTGTGTGTGTGTGTGTGTGTGTGTGTGTGTGTGCTACTGTTACAGGGTTACAAATGGATGTGGTGTGAGTTATTCAGCTGTGTTTCTTCACTGTCATTCTATATTGCACACACTAATAGATCAAACCCTGGTCCTCACCACATCGCGAGCAAAGGTAACACTTTACTTTAAGCCAACAGACATAATGCATTATGATGCAGTCATAAAGAATTGTAAAACGTATCATAAGCATGTCCTGGCTAAATACCAGCTGCAGAAACTGTTGGATGAATGCTGCCTAGGCACATCACATATTATACTGTATTTATCATAATAAGGCATTATAAGGGCTCATACGTGTTTATAAAAAGTTGTAAAGCATTGTGTTTGTCAAAGTTTGCTTGTAAAGTTCACTTTATTGTTAAATGTTGTTGTGAGGTACTGTAGCATTGAACTTAACCTTCACAATGGTCACTATGGCCATACTTCTGGTACCTTACTTTGTTTTCAGAGTTTTTGTTGGATAGTGTAACATTGTAGCTGTTATGTGGTCATTTTGACCATCCCCATGCCTACAGTGTTCTGTGTGTCTGTCCCCACTCAGGAACCATCAGGATAGTAGAGCAAATCTGGCACCCTATTCCCTACATCATCCACCATCTTTTATTCAGAGCCCTATGTAGCTAACATTACTCCTACACGACTCTGGTTGTAAACTATTTCGGGATTAGAGAGAATAGTGTGCCATTTTGGAGGCTGCTGGAAACTTCAGGAAGTGATTTCTATTCCCAGGTGATTCACATTCTGACCTTGTTTGTATGCCCGCTAATGACTGTAACAGTGATGCGACTCTGAGGAAATTAAACAGCTTTAGAAAATGTGAAAGTAGTGAAGGTGCTCTGTAGTTTTGTATCGGTCTTTATTTTGTTTCTCGCTGTTTCTGTCCCTCGTTTTCCCTCTCTCCCTTCCCACCGCTGTTCGGAAAAGGCTCTTTGAACTACATCACTTTCTGTTCAAAATAAAAAAACACTTCATAGTTAGTTAATAACACAGTGGACATAAAGCAACCACATAAACCTCCCAGCCAATGAGGCGCTACACTCCATGTAGGCGGGTAGACACACACACACACACTAGAACATACTACAACATGTGTGGGATAGTTATTTTCTCCATCTGCAAAGACATAATGAAAGTAAAGGGGTTGCTGATCCCCCGACATAGAAATCAATACCTGCAAGTTGATTCACAGCTATAAGTCCCCCCATTAGTCTGTCTTTGATGTAATCTGTCTGATGTAAGTTCTTCACCATCGCCAAAACCACTGGGCAGTGTGATTATTGTGAGATTTGGGAAAGGGGCCAATCACCTGCATTGATAAGGTTTCACAACCAACAGGTTCTTTAAGGTCAGTGGTCTTAGGAGAAAAGTCAGTTGATTACAGTTTTATAGACTGATAAGCTGTAGACCAGTAACATTACACTGTCTGTTTGTTGAATGCAGAGGTTGGTATACAGATTAATACTGGGACACTACAACAGCCTTCTTGCTCAGGCTTGATATTCAATTATGCTTATTATTAGCTTGTAATCAGGTATACATTCCTTCCACATTTCCTGCACTTTTCGGTGCTGTACTGTGGCTGGCCCTGTGCTCCAACCTCTCCGGGAGTTGGGAATAAGGAACATGACAAATCGATTTCTTTTGGACAATAATTTAATAATGTTCTATCCAAGGATAATCTGATTCACTTAAAGACAACTAACCTATGGCAAAGTAATGAAATCCTAACAGTATTTGCAAAAGTCTCTGTTACTCTTTCATAGTTTGCAGGAACATTGTCTAACCACATTTGGTGGTATTACTTTATTTGGCTTGTTATCACCCATGTAGATCTGAGTTTGGGTTCACTCACACGTTGTGGTGAAGTACACTGCCCATGACATGAAGCCCAAACTTCACATCTCTCTGATGTCTCTGCCTCTGATGGATCACCAAAGATAACACTAAAATGGTCAAACTTATTTCCAAGTTTTTATTCTGGTTTTTATTGTGGCCCTAGAGCTGGAAGAGCAATGGAAGAGCACTTTACGGCTATCTCAGAATGACAGAGATTCCATTTAACGTGCATGATGCCAAAACTTCTCAACCTGCTGGTAACTCTTTATCAGATTTGATCTGATCATACTGTAGAAAACTGCAATGAGTGAAGTATAAGGGCATGAGGTGAGACCCAGATGCAGACACGGGAGGCAGACGGTTTGAGTTTTGATATTCATTAAGCAATACAAAAGTGGTAGGCAAGAAAATGGTCATGGACAGGCAAAAGGTGAAAACCAGTTCCAGGAGGTATGGAGTGGCAGGCAGACTCGAGGTCAGGGCAGGTAGAATGGTCAGGCAGGCTGGTATGGAGTGGCAGGCAGAATGGTCAGGCAGGCTGGTAGGGAGTGGCAGGCAGACTCGAGGTCACGGCAGGCAGAATGGTCAGGCAGGCTGGTACGGAGTGGCAGGCAGACTCGAGGTCAGGGCAGGCAGAATGGTCAGGCAGGCTGGTATGGAGTGGCAGGCAGACTCGAGGTCAGGGCAGGCAGAATGGTCAGACAGGCTGGTACGGAGTGGCAGGCAGACTCGAGGTCAGGGCAGGCAGAATGGTCAGACAGGCTGGTACGGAGTGGCAGGCAGACTCGAGGTCAGGGCAGGCAGAATGGTCAGGCAGGCTGGTACGGAGTGGCAGGCAGACTCGAGGTCAGGGCAGGCAGAATGGTCAGGCAGGCTGGTACGGAGTGGCAGGCAGACTCGAGGTCAGGGCAGGCAGAATGGTCAGACAGGCTGGTACGGAGTGGCAGGCAGACTCGAGGTCAGGGCAGGCAGAATGGTCAGACAGGCTGGTACGAAGTGGCAGGCAGACTCGAGGTCAGGGCAGGCAGAATGGTCAGACAGGCTGGTACGGAGTGGCAGGCAGACTCGAGGTCAGGGCAGGCAGAATGGTCAGACAGGCAGGTACGGAGTGGCAGGCAGACTCGAGGTCAGGGCAGGCAGAATGGTCAGGCAGGCTGGTATGGAGTGGCAGGCAGAATGGTCAGACAGGCTGGTAGGGAGTGGCAGGCAGACTCGAGGTCACGGCAGGCAGAATGGTCAGGCAGGCTGGTACGGAGTGGCAGGCAGACTCGAGGTCAGGGCAGGCAGAATGGTCAGACAGGCTGGTATGGAGTGGCAGGCAGACTCGAGGTCAGGGCACGCAGAATGGTCAGGCAGGCTGGTACGGAGTGGCAGGCAGACTCGAGGTCAGGGCAGGCAGAATGGTCAGACAGGCTGGTACGGAGTGGCAGGCAGACTCGAGGTCAGGGCAGGCAGAATGGTCAGACAGGCTGGTACGGAGTGGCAGGCAGACTCGAGGTCAGGGCAGGCAGAATGGTCAGACAGGCTGGTACGGAGTGGCAGGCAGACTCGAGGTCAGGGCAGGCAGAATGGTCAGACAGGCTGGTAGGGAGTGGCAGGCAGACTCGAGGTCAGGGCAGGCAGAATGGTTAAGCAGGCTGGTACGGAGTCCAGAAAACAGGCAAGGGAGGACTTTCAAAAGAGAATATAAGCAGGAGTACGGGAAAAACGCTGGTTGACTTGAAAAACATACAGGATGAACTGGCAGAGACAGAAAACACAGGGATATGTACACCAGGGATAATAAGCAACACATGGAGGGAGTGGAGACAATCAGAAGACAGGTGAAACAGATCAGGGTGTGACACAGTAGTAGCCAAACGTATTTCCATTATCAAAGGAAAAGCACTTTCCTCCTATCTCACAATTAAATAAAAGCTACAGAGATTATATATATCATGCATTATAAAATCTAGATCAGGGATTATTAAACCGGGGGTCTGCGGGGATTCCGTAAAAAAGGTTTTATTTTGTTCCTAGGCCGTCATTGAAAATAAGAATCTGTTCTTAACTGACTTGCCTAGTTAAATAAAGGTAAAAAAATTGGAGCCAATTACACTCACTAGATATCTGGTTAAGCTTTCTTGACTTGAACATTATGGCTAACCTTTGTTTAATCAGTAAACAGCTGCTCTTACCTAAAATGTATTTGGAGGTACCTTTCTAGCTAGTAGGCTTTGTTAGAGTTTACACTTCCTCTTACATTTATAATGTGGGGAGGTCAAAATAGTGAAAAACTATCTACCAAATCTATTTATTTTAAAATGTTGACTACTTCTCCTTGCCATTGTCATTCACTTGATGATAAGACAAGACATATACATGTTTTGCTAACAAATGATGGGGTCCCTGGGTCACTGGTTTGCCTGGGAGGGGTCCCTGGTGTAGATACAAATCTTATGAAACACTAACTGAAATGAAATAAAATAGAAATCAAACTAAATATGGACGGAAAAGCGATGTTCGAGCTAGTTCAAGTAGTAGCTTCAATTGGAGCTACCTCAAAAGGTCTCTCATTATTGAAACAAACTGTCTTTCAGAAACCCGCTGCACAAGACAAGCAATTTTCTAAAAAAAACTGATTCCCTTCTATTTTTTGGAAATTCCGAACAGGTGACATATCAATCGATGAGAACCTCAATGGGTTTGATAGAAACTGACCCTTTTGATAGAAGTGACCCTTGACCCAGAAACATTACACCCTCTCTATAGATCAAACTCATTGTTGGGGCTCCCGAGTGGCGCAGCAGTCTAAGGCATCTCTGGCGTCACTGCAGTCTCTGGTTTGAATCGAGGCTGCATCACACCTGGCTGTGATTGGTAGTGCTATAGGGCGGTGCACAATTGGCCTGGGTAGGCCGTCATTGGAAATAAGAATTTGTTCTTAACTGACTTGCTTAGTTAAATAAAGGTTAAATAAATACTAAAAGTTGTAAAAGCCTTTTTTTTCTTCCATTCATAAACTACATGTGAAATCATTGATTGGAGTTTGAAAAGGAAGCCTCCTAGCCTCCTAGAACACAGTAAGCAAGACCAGAGTGAGATTTGCATAGTCAACACTTTAAATAGACCTCTGTCATGACGCTAGCCCTTTCAGTGAATTGGCTAGCAATTCACCCCCACGTCATACATTCAGTAAAGAGACTCTCACTGGCCATGCAGTATGGAGAGAGTTTCACAGTAGAACAAATAGACTTCTACTACATCCCAGAATTTGAGAACTGAACAATATCCATATTTTGGAGAATGTGTAAACGGTCGGTGGAGAAGCCAGCTACGACCCGGTCTGTTTTGTTTCATGTTTGTGACCTCATGAAAGACAATACAGCCACATTACCCTAACTATGTTTATACAGGCACCTCATTTATGAGGTTTGCATGTAATTATTGTTTAAAATGAATGAGTAAAGATTAAACTATTTGCGAAATGACGTAGTATGATAACTTTTGAAATGAGAAAATCGTCTTCCCTTTAAAGTTGAACTAAGTCAGGAGCCACTCCCAAGTGAACAGGCATTGTTTGGAAATTATGAACCAACCCCTTTTCTACATTTCTATAAAAGCCCCGTGACCCAAAGTCACCTAAGTTCCAAAGAACAGGAGGACTTGCCCTCACGTTTAAAAAGGGCTGATTCTAATTTCAACCCTACAGGCCAGGAAATCTGAGAGCTTGCACTACACATGAAATGGTATGAACTCTGAACTATTGATCACCCAAGAAGAAGTGAGTCCTAGATGACAGCCTAACAGACTGCAGCTGGAAAGGTAGCACATCTAGTACAAGAACACTGATCGACGTGGACGAATCTCCAGAGTGAGATGAACCTCTCAGACCACGTGATCACACGGCAACCCGGAAGATTCCAAAAAGGACAGGACAAAACAGAGCCTCACATAACCAGCTTCACGTAAATACAACGCATTGCTATTCCGAATGAGTGATCGTTAGTGACATATGTATTTATGTGAGAATAGCTTCCCTGGTCTAGTAAAAGACCAATGTGTAACGGCAGATTTCCTCTTCGTCTGAAGAGGAGTAAGGATCGGACCAAGATGCAGCGTGGTAAGTGTTCATGACGATTTATTAATAACTAACTGAACACTGAAATACAAAACAATAAACGATTTGATGAAAACTGAAACAGTACCGCGTGGCGACAAACACTCACTCTGAAACAAACACTCCAAAAACCAACAGTGAAACCCAGGCTACCTAAGTATGATTCTCAATCAGAGACAACTAACGACACCTGCCTCTGATTGAGAACCATACTAGGCCGAAACAGAAACCAAACATAGAAACATAAAACATAGACTGCCCACCCCAACTCACGCCCTGACCATACTAAATAAAGACAAAACAAAGGAAATAAAGGTCAGAACATGACACAATGTTCCTTAGCATTCCTTCTAAAACCCCTTATCTTCTCTGAATCTATCGTGTTATACCCAAACTGTTTTTGCTTAGCCCACTAGGGAATCTTCCCTATCATTGTTAGTAACCGATATCTACTGTTTATGCATTTCTGTGATTATTTAGTTAGTTAGTAAATAAATGATTAAGCCAATTGGTGTATGGATGATTTATAGTAAAGGCTGGGTTCGTGCAGATAACCAACAATTTACGACGTTCAGATGAGACTGATGTGAGGTAAATAAGAACACTAATTGATCAGATATTAAAATATCTGAAGTTAGAGTCGGAAAAGTATAACTTTGTAATCTGAAGATTTGCTGTGGTGCCCCGACTTCCTAGTTAATTAAATTTACATGATTATAGTAAAATCACATAATAAAAATTACAGAGAATTGAATTGATAAAATAACAGTCTTCACCTTTAATGATGCCAAAGGCACGACACCTCTCTCTAGGGAACATAGGCAAAAAAGGTGGTGAGGGTAGGTAGCAACACGTCTGCCACGCTGATTCTCAACACAGGAGCTCCCCAGGGGTGCGTGATCAGTCCCCTCCTGTACTCCCTGTTCACCCACGACTGCATGGCCAGGCACAGCTCCAACACCATCAATAAGTTTGCTGACGACACAACAGTGGTAGGCCTGATCACCGACAACGACGAGACAGCCTATAGGGAGGAGGTCAGAGACCTGGTCGGGTGGTGCCAGAATAACAACCTATCCCTCAACGTAACCAAGACTAAGGAGATGATTGTGGACTACAGGAAAAGGAGCACCGAGCACGTCCCCATTCTCATCAATGGCGCTGTAGTGGAGCAGGTTGAGAGCTTCAAATTCCTTGGTGTCCACATTAACAACAAACTAGATTGGTCCAAACACCCCAAGACAGTCGTGAAGAGGGCCCCCTCAGGAAACTAAAAAGATTTGGCATGAGTTCTGAGATCCTCAAAAGGTTCTACAGCTGCAACATTGAGAGGATCCTGACCGGTTGCATCACTGCCTGGTACGGCAATTGCTCGGCCTCCGACCGCAAGGCACTTCAGAGGGTAGTGCGTACGGCCCAGTACATCACTGGGGCTAAGCTGCCTGCCATCCAGGACCTCTACACCAGGCGGTGTTAGAGGAAGAACCAAAAATTGTCAAAGACCCCAGCCACCCCAGTCATAAACTATTCTCTCTACTGCCGCATGGCAAGCGGTATCGGAGTGCCAAGTCGAGGACAAAAAGGCTTCTCAACAGTTTTTACCCCCAAGCCATAAGACCCCTGAACAGGTAACCAAATGGTTACCCGGACTATTTGTATTGTGCGCGCCCCCCCACCGAACCCCTCTTTTACGCTGCTGCTACTCTCTGTTTATCTTATATGCAGTCACATTAACTATACATTCATATACATACTACCTAAATTGGCCCGACCAACCAGTGCTCCCGCACATTGGCTAACCGGGCTATCTGCATTGTGTCCCACCACCCGCCAACCCCTCTTTTTGCGCTTCTGCTACTCTGTTCATCATCTGTGCATAGTCACTTTAACGATACCTACATGTACATACTACCTCAATAAGCCTGACTAACAGGTGTCTGTATGTAGCCTTGCTACTCTTTTTTCAAATGTCTTTTTACTGTTGTTTTATTTCTTTACTTACCTACACACACACACATACTTTTTTCACCATTGGTTAGAGCCTGTAAGTAAGCATTTCACTGTAAGGTCTACTACACCTGTTGTATTCGGCGCACGTGACAAAAAAACTTTCCTTTGATTTGATTTGATTTCTCAGCTGGGATGTGTGACTGTGACTGTGACTGTGAGGGCTCCATGTGCACTCGTTCGCACATTACACCACAGGTCATCCTAGTCAAAAGCAGCCTTAACACCTGAGGCCAATCTTCCTCTTCTCACAACATCTTATTATACATCCAGCAGCCCAGATACAACATTATTGCAAATACAACATCAACTACAAAGGACTGCTTTCACTTGAGGTATTATTCAAAATCGACCGTACTAGCGGCATGCATAATGATACCTCTGGAATACACTGATATTACACAATGCACACACACTGTAACAAATAGCTGAATAAATTAAGTTGGCTATTATTGGTGTTCAACCTTGTGAATTCACGGGTATGGAGTGGAGTCCCATAGACAATTGATGTTTGTGAGGACATGGTGTGATAGAAAACAACATGTTCCCAGTTTGTCATGTATTTATCATTACCTAAATCATAATACCTGTCTATCTGGTTCCTACCCACAGATGGTCAAATCTCCAGCCCCATGTGCTTTATTATGAACCTAAACCACCTATTGGATATTCCTGTGACTTGGAGGACATGTGGTGTAATGTGTGAAAAGGTTTTCCCTCAGAGCACCGCCTATCCCTGCATTATCTGGTTCCCAGAATCCCGTGGCAATCATGAATTCTTTGGAGAAAAAAAACTGAGATATTCATTTAAAGGATCTGGTTGGAAAAGGAAAAGGTTATGTGGGCTGGCCTCATGTGGTTCAGTTAATATCTCAGACACCATTTAAAATTAGATTGAGGGGAAAAATCCAGCAGATGACTAGGCATGAGAAAATAAAATATCTTTGCTGGTTGGTCTGGTGTTCGGTAGCATGTCTTGCCGGTAGCCACAGTGAAGTAGGCTATTTTAGGAGAGAGCTGCTGTTGAAAACTGAGGACACTGGTCTGAGGAGTAATGAAGGTTCCCTCTTTAGACTAGGCTGCCTAGCCTTATGATGACGATGCCATTTCACCTTTCCATGAGAAAGCTCTGTTAGAGCTCCATTCCCAGGACCAGTGGATTTTGATTCTCTGGTATGCTGTTATTGGGAGACTGTGGCCCCTAGACAGGACCAGCCAAGAAGGAGCTTACCCAACCTCTCTGAAGCAGTGGTTGTGTGGCTAGTAGAGGCATACAGTGGGGCAAAAAAGTATTTAGTCAGCCACCAATTGTGCAAGTTCTCCCACTTAAAAAGATGAGAGAGGCCTGTAATTTTCATCATAGGTAAACTTCAACTATGACAGACAAAATGAGAAAAAAAATCCAGAAAATCACATTGTAGGATATTTTATGAATTTATTTGCAAATTATGGTGGATCTTTGGGGATCTCAGACGATACGAAAGAGAGAATGAACAGGCTAGTGATAGGGGTTGCGACAATTTCGCAGGATAATTTTAGACAGAGAGGGTCCAGATTATCAAGCCCGGCTGATTTGTAGGGATCCAGATTTTGCAGCTCTTTCAGAACATCAGCGCTTGCGCAAGTTGCTGCAGGGGGTGCTGAGCTGTTGACCAGGGTAGGGGTAGCCAGGTGGAAAGCTTGGCCAGCCGAAGAAAAATGCTTATAGAGATTATCGATTATCATAGATTTATCGGTGGTGACAGTTTCCTAGCCTCAGTGCAGTTGGCAGCTGGGAGGAGGTGCTCTTATCCTCCATGGAATTTGCAGTGTCCCAAAACTTTTTGGAATTAGTGCTACAGGGTGCAAATTTCTGTTTGAAAAACCTAGCCTTTGCTTTCCTAACTGACTGAGTATATTGGTTCCTGACTTCCCTGAAAAGTTGCATATTGTGGGGACTATTTGATGCTATTGCAGAACTCCACAGGATGTTTTTTGTGCCGGTCAAGGGCAGTCAAGTCTGGAGTGAACCAAAGTCTATATCTGTTCATATTTCTACATTTTTTGAATGGTGCATGCTTAATTAAGATGGCAAGGAAAGCACTTTTAAAGAGCAACCAGGCATCCTCGACTGACAGGATGAGGTCAATATCCTTCCAGGATACCCGGGCCAGGTCGATTAGAAAGGCCTGCTCACTGAAGTGTTTTAGGGAGCATTTGACAGTGATGAGGGGTGATCATTTGACCGCGGACCCATCATGCATGCAGGCAATGAGAAAGTGATCTCTGAGATTCTGGTTGACAACAGCAGAGGTGTATTTGGAGGGCAAGTTGGTCAGGATGATATCTAAGAGGGTGCCCAAGGTTACAAATGTAGGGTTGTACCTGGTAGGTTCCTTAATAATTTGTGTGAGATTGAGGTCATCTTGTTTATATTGTATGACGGCCTGGGTGTTAAGTATATTCCAGTTTAGGTCACCTAACAGTACGAACTTTGAAGATAGAAGGGGGCAATCAATTCACATATGGTGTCCAGGGCAAAGCTGGGGGCTGAAGGGGGTCGATAACAAGCGGCAACAGTGAGAGACTTGTTTCTGGAAATGTGGATTTTTAAAAGTAGAAACTCGAATTGTTTTGGTACAGACCTGGATAGTATGACAGAACTCTGCAGGTTATCTCTGCAGTAGATTTAAACTCCACCCCCTTTGGCAGTTCTATCTTGTCGGAAGACGTTATAGTTGGGGATGGAAATTTCAGGATTTCTGGTGGCCTTCCTAAGCCAGGATTCAGACACAGCTAGGACATCAGGGTTTGCAGAGTGTGCTAAAGCAGTGAATAAAACAAACTTATGGAGGAGTCTTCTAATGTTAACATGCATGAAACCTAGGCTTTTACAGTTACAGAAGTCAACAAATGAGAGCGCCTGGAGAATGGGAGTGGTGCTGGGGGCTGCAGGGTCTAGGTTAATCTCTACATCACCAGAGGAACAGAGAAGGAGTAGGATAAGGATACAGCTAAAGGCTATAAGAACAGGTCGTCTAGTGCGTTCAGAACAGAGAGTAAAAGGAGCAGATTCTGGGTGCGGAAGAATAGATTCAAGGTATAATGTACAGACTAGGGTATGGTAGGATGTGAGTACAGTGGAGGTAAACCTAAGCATTGAGTGACGATGAGAGAGGTTTTGTCTCTAGAGGCACCAGTTAAGCCAGGTGAGGTCTCTGCATGTGTGGGGGGTGGAACAAAAGGGCTATCTAAGGCATATCGGACAGGGCTAGGGTCTCTACAGTGAAATAAGACAATAATAACTAACCAGAACAGCAATATACAAGGCATATTGACATTAGGGAGAGGCATGTGTAGCCGAGTGATCATAGGGTCCAAAGAGTAGCACTAGATGAGTCAGGGAGCCAAATTCCTTAGTCGCTGCTACGCTAGTTGAGCTGGAGACGCAGTAATTCAGACAGCTAGCGGGCCGGGGCTAGCAGATGGGCATCCGGCGACGTCGCAATGGAAGAGCCTGTTGAAACCACCTCGGACGGTTACATCAGCAGACCAGTCATGATGGATCGATGGGGCTCCGTATCGGCATTAAAGGGTCCAGGCCAATTGGCAAAATAGGTATTATAGCCCAAGAATTGGCTGGTGGACCTCTTTGCCAAGCTGGGAGATGGGTCTAGCTCGAGACTAACTCCAGGCTAACTGGTGCTTGCTTCTTGACAGAGACGAGTAGAGTAGCCACTCAGATAGCAGCTAGCTAGCTGCGATAGTCCGGTGTAAAGGTTCAGAAATGTGGTAGAGAAAAAGCAGTCCGATATGCTCTGGGTTGATATTGCGGTGTGCAGACTGGCAGGAATTGACCGGGTTGAGGCTGGCTGATGTACGAGTTAACAGTGAGGACCGCTAGCAGTGGCTGACTACTAGCTTGTAGGCAGTTAGCTGGCTAGCTACTGATGGGGGTTCCGGTTCTAAAGTTTAAAAATAGCAGATCCGTACCACATTGGGTGAGGCGGGTTGCAGGAGAGTATACTCAGTCCGTAGATGGAAAGTGAGATTAAAATATTTACGAAATATATACGACGAAAACAATGTAAACACAGGACAGGACGGTACAAGTCAAAAACACATGTCCTACTGCTACACCATGTTGGATTCAAGATTGCATAATATTCAGTCAAACAGTGACTTTGTAAGGCTTGCTACATGTAGCCAGGGGTGTGCACTAACAACAGAACCAATAACAGATTGCTAAACTATGAGTGCCTATGCCATTTGTAATTGGCTGTATGTGTCACGCCCTGACCTTAGATATCTCTGTTTTCTTTATATTTTGGTTAGGTCAGAGCGTGACTAGGGTGGGTACGCTAGTTTTTGTATTGTCTAGGGTTTTTTTGTATGTCTATGGTTTTGTAGGTCTAGGTGGCCTGATATGGTTCCCAATCAGAGGCAGCTGTTTATCGTTGTCTCTGATTGGGGATCATATTTAGGTAGCCATTTACCTTTGGTGTTTGTGGGATCTTGTTCTATGTTTAGTTGCCTGTCCACACTATTCGTATAGCTTCACATTTCGTTTGTTTGCTTGTTTCGTTTTGCTGACTTTCGTTTTTAAAAACATGTGGAACTCTACTCACACTGCTCCTTGGTCTCATCTTTATAACAATCATGACAGAAGATCCCACCATAAAAAGATCAAGCAGTGTGTTCAAGAGGAGTGGACATCCTGGGCCCGGGAGAAAGATGAGTGGAGGACATACTTGACCTGGGAGGAGGTAATGGCAGGGGACAAGACCCTGCCATGGAAGCAGGTGGAGATAGCGCAGGAGGAACGGCGACGATACAAGGGGACATGGCTAGCACGGAAGCCCAAGAGGCAGCTCCAAACATTTTTGTGGGGCACACGGGGAGATTAGAGCCAGATTAGAGTCAGTGGTCAGACCTGAGCCAGTTCCACGTGCTTACCGTAGGGAGCGTGTGACTGGTCAGACACCGTGTTACGCAGTGATGCGCACGGTGTCTCCAGTTCGCATTCATAGCCCGGTGCACTCTATTCCAGTTCCTCGCACTTGCCGGGCTCAAGTGAGCATCCAACCAGGATGCATTGTGCCAGCTCTACACTCAAGATCTCCAGTGCGCCTCCACAGTCCAGTACGTCCTGTGCCTGCTCCCTGCACTCGCTCTGAGGTGCGTGTCACCAGCCCGGTCCCACCAGTTCCGGCACCACGCACCAGACCTCCAGTGCACCTCCATAGTCAGGTACGTCCTGTTCCTCCTCCCCGCACTCGCCCTGAGGTGCGTGTCTTCAGCCCGGTACCACCAGTGCCGGCACCACGCATCAGGTCTCCAGTGCGCCTCCACAGTCCAGAGTTTCCGGCGACAGTTCCCAGTCCAGAGCGTCCGGCGACAGTTCCCAGTCCAGAGCTTCCGGCAATGTTTCACAGTACGGAACCTCCGACGACGGGCCGGCCACAGTCCGGAACCTCCAACTAGGGTGGCTACGCAAGTTTTTGTATTGTCTAGGGTTTTTTGTACAGTATGTCTATGGTTTTTGTAGGTCTAGGTGATTTGTATGTCTATGGTGGCCTGATATGGTTCCCAATCAGTGGCAGCTGTTTATCGTTGTCTCTGATTGGGGATCATATTTAGGTAGCCATTTCCCTTTGGTGTTTGTGCGATCTTGTTCTATGTTTAGTTGCCTGTCTGGACTATTCGTATAGCTTCACGTTTCGTTTGTTTCGGTTTTATTAAAAACACGTGGAACTCTACTCTACTCTATTCTACTGCGCCTTGGTCTCATCTTTATAATGAGCGTGACAGTATGACAGCAGAGATTGTGCAGGTAATTTGTTATGTAACCAAGGGGAAACAGAACTTCAGAGCCTTTAAGTCTCTTCATATTAACAGGATTCACACACTCCCTAGGTAATGGGAAAAAAATCCTACCGAAGTCATATATCATCCCATAAATGTGTTTCAGACTGGTTTCATGCACAGCAACACCATATAGCATTTCTTGGCCTTGCTATTTTGGGTATTTTAGTGCTCATGGCTATACCATAAGGATCTTAGGATATATCATAGCCCTTTAAATAGTCCTGGGTGGCAAGTATACGGTTAGAGTGTTAGGTCAGTAATCAAAAGGTTGCTGGTTAACGAGCCAACAAGGTGAAACATCTGTCTGTGTCCTCTTGAGCAAGGCACTTAAACCTAATAGTGTGCCAGGTGCACTGTACTACTATGGCTGTCCCAGTAAAACGACATATTTCAATGCACCTATCTGGTGTATGTAAAACATATTTTTTTATGTAGTTGTATAACAACGTCATTCAGAAATAATGCCTGGTTTCTAAAGGAGACACATTTCCTACAACCTCCTCTAAGTGAGATGTGAAACAACAACCCCTTCCCCCATGTCTGCACACAGATACAAACAGACACTGCATGCACACGTGAACACACAGACACATAAACCTCTCTCTCTCTCTCACACTCACATAAAGACAAACTGTAATTATCACTAAAGAATATTCTCTCCAGTCTCATTTGGAGATGAGTTCTTTCACACCTATTCACACCTTAATTACAACGTACCCCCTGTATTTAACTGTGTTTTAGCATGGTTACAGTTACACATAAAGCTCTGAATTAACATATGTATGTATTTCAGGGGAGGCAGCTGAGGGGAGGACGGCTCATAATAATGGCCCGGAACGGAACAAATGGAATGACATGGAAACCATGTGTTTGATGTATTTGATACCATTCCACCTATTCCGCTCCAGCCATTACCACGAGCCTGTCCACCCCAATTAAGGTGCCACCAACCTCCTGTGATGTAATTACATGAGGATGAGATGAATAGATGCATGGTGAGGTCAAACACATGAACCAGAGGAATGCAGCCAAACAGACCACCTATTCTGAATCACCAACCAGGACTCTTGTTGCAGTATTTACACCAGGTGCCAATCCTCCTCCTGTAGTGCTATTTTGTGTACCGAACTTTGATCCAGCCCTGCACTTCCAAAACTACTAGTTAGCTGCCATTGGTCCTTGATCATCTGAATCTAGTAGAGGAGGGATGGGAGCAAAAGCTTGCACTCTTAGACTCTCACCTGCCCTACTGTGACCTGTCTACTGGCTATGAGTATCTGCAGACACGCGCATGCAAGCACGCACTAATGCACACACACACATCTACTGGCTATAAATGTCATTAGTTGAAGACTGGGTGTGTGACATTATGGGTCACTGAGTGTGAGACAAACTACTAGGAATTTCATCCTGTCTTTACCCAAAATGCTTAGTTAGATTTGTATGATAGATTACAGCAACTAAAAGTCACGTCACAAAAACATTGATTAAATTCTAACAAGTATTAAGGGAGTGGATTTCTAAGAAATGCTACAATTTTTATTTTACTTTTATTTATACAAGTCCTAATAATCATCACTGTCCTTTAGATGTATACTTTAGATGTATACTTTAGATGTATACTTTAGATGTATAGGCTATTCAGCCTCAGGTGATGGGGCACAGATAAGAACTATTGGATGGATGGATTTGTTTGTGCATAAACTCAGCAAAAAAATAAAACGTCCTCTCACTGTCAACTGCGTTTTATTTTCAGCAAACTTAACATGTGTAAATATTTGTATTAATGTAACAAGATTCAACAACTGAGACATAAACAAAACAGGTTCCACAGACATGTGACTAACAGAAATTGAATAATGTGTCCCTGAACAAAAGGGGTGTCAAAATCAAAAGTAACAGTCAGTCATTGGGTGTGGCCGCCAGCTGCATTAAGTACTGCAGTGCATCTCCTCCTCATGGACTGCACCAGATTTGCCAGTTCTTGCTGTGAGATGTTATCGCACTCTTCCACCAAGACACCTGCAAGTTCATTTCTGGAGGGAATGGCCCTAGCCCTCACCCTCCGATCCAACAGGTCCCAGACGTGCTCAATGGGATTGAGATCCGGGCTCTTTACTGGTCATGGCAGAACACTGACATTCATGTCATGCTGGAAATCACACAGAGAACAAGCAGTATGGCTAGTGGCATTGTCATGCTGGAGGATGTCTTCCCTGTAACGCAGAGCATTGAGATTTCCTGCAAGCTCAGTCCGATGATGCTGTGACACACCGCCCCAGACCATGACGGACCCTCCACCTCCAAATCAATCCCGCTCCAGAGTACAGGCTCATTCCTTCGACAATAAATGCGAACCTGACCATCATCCCTGGTGAGACCAAAATCGCGACTCGTCAGAGAAGAGCACTTTTTGGCAGTCATGTCTGGTCCAGCGACAGTGGGTTTGTGCCCATATGCTGGTGATGTCTGGTGAGGACCTGCCTTACAACAGACATACAAGTCCAGCCTCTCTCAGTCATTGTGCGTTCCTGGTGTAACTTGGGCAGTTGTTGTTGCCATCCTGCATCTGTCCTGCAGGTGTGATGTTCGGATGTACTGATCCTGTGCAGGTGTTGTTACACGTGATCTGCCACTGCGAGGATGATTAGCTGTCCATCCTGTCTCCCTGTAGCGCTGTCTTAGGCGTCTCACAGTACGGACATTGCAATTTATTGCCCTGGCCACATCTGCAGTCCTCATGCCTCCTTACAGCATGCCTAAGGCACATTCACGCAGATGAGCAGGGACCCTGGGCATGTTTCTTTTGGTGTTTTTCAGAGTCAGTAGAAAGGCCTCTTTAGTGTCCTAAGTTTTAGGACTGTGGCCTTAATTGCCAATCGTCTGTAAGCTGTTAGTGTCTTAACCACCGTTCCACAGGTGCATGTTCATTAATTGTTTATGGTCCATTGAACAAGCATGGAAACAGTGTTTAAACCCTTTACAATGATCTTTGAAATTATTTGGATTTTTACGAATTATCTTTGAAAGACAAGGTCCTGTTTCTTTTTTTTGCTGAGTTTACTATAGAATACTATAATACCTAATATCCATCTGTTAGCACAAATAAGGTCAGTGATGCTGAGAGATTTCATAGGGATCATCTTCTTTCAGGTAGAAAGAAAACTAGAAAGAAAACTTGAATGAATGGAGCAGCCGATTCTGAGAAATCATCACTCACTCTTGTTGCATCCTTTTGAGTGTGGGACTGACCTTTTGGATCATTTGTTCACTGGTGATAGGCCTACAGTGGAGTCAAAGGCACAAAATACCCACTGCATGCCCACCCACAGATGTTACATGCCAACAGCTCTTCTGAATAGCTAAAACTGTGTAGCCTACTTGTCATAATTTTCTCTCTCCTACGCTAGTTTCAATCTGTCTTTCAATCAGCAGTCAAGATGTTGATGAGAGGCTCCCGGGTTGAGAGATGAGATGGAAAGATCAGCTTCAAATCAATGTGCTCTGCATCAGGTAATGAGAGTTATAATGAGGATGTGGAGACCTAGGTTAGCTCTGGCTACCGATCCCAATAACACCTATCTAATAGTGTAACACAGGCCTATGCCACCTATCTATCTATCTATCTATCTATCTATCTATCTATCTATCTATCTATCTATCTATCTATCTATCTATCTATCTAACACTGTTCTCTTTCTGAATGAAATGCAATAAAGGTCAAATAAATTATCAACTGACACAAACTGACGAATACTCAAGTGACAGTAATCTATCACCTGATATTGTCAGTCTAGGATGTTTTGCATATGCATGGTCAGGGAATAGAGCAGAGAGCAGTAATATGTTCCCTGTTTGAAATTAAATGTGGTGAAAAGAATGATGGAGCCTTGACACCTTGAAAATAATTCATTTCTCTTGTTGTTTTTCAATACAGCACATTGTTGTCTCTCTCACTCGACTATTCTATTATTACACAACTAACTAGTAAATAAATAGCTAATATATTTAAAACAATTTCGAAACAACATAACATGAAAATATTTCAGGGGTCTGCGGCCCTCGAGGGGTCTGATACTGCAAGGGGTCTGCAAAGAAACACAAAAATTGGAGTAAAAAAAAAAATGTTTTCATTAATATCGCAAGCAACAACATAATAGGCCTAGCCAAATGTTGAATTACATACCTACAGTAGAGAAGAGAATATCTTTCTCATCTTTCTTGACTTGGACATACACTACATGGACACCTGGACACCTGTAGCCACCTGCTCGTCGAACATCTCAGTCCAAAATCATGGTCATTAATATGGAGGAAGTCCCCCCTTTGCCGCTATATCAGCCTCCACTCTTCTGGGAAGGTATTTTACTATATGTTTGAACAATGCTGTGGGACCTTGTTTCCATTCAGCCACAAGACCTACTGTACAGTTGACACTATGCATTTGTGCAGGTAACGTTCTCCTGGAAACCGACAAACCACATAAGGGTAATACATCAAAATAAAGCTTAACGTCTTGTTAATCCAGCCGCCGTGTCCGTGAGCGAAAGCAAACCATGCAATTACCTGAGGACAACGCCCCGCATACAAAGACATGAAAATCATATTTCAACCAGGCAGGTGCGACACAAAAGTCAGAAATAGCGATATAAAAAATGCTTTACCTTTGATGATCTTCTTCTGTTAGCACTCCAAAAGGTCCCAGTTACATCACAAATGGTCCTTTTGTTCGATAATGTCCATCTTTATATCCATAAAAACTCAGTTTAGCTGGTGCGCTTCAGTCAATAATCCACCCATTTCCCCTCCATCAAAATGCATACAAAATTAATCCCAAATATTACTAATAAACTTTTCCAAACAAGTCAAACAATGTTTGTGTTTTTGCCGTGCGTGTGGAATTAGCCCTGTTTTTGCAAGAGCACCAACATTGTCATGCAGATTGCTTCAAAAATTCTGAGTTCATTCTCATTTTAGCGCACATGGCTGATATCTTCGCAGCTCTCAATCATCTCAATCAAAAGATGCAGGGCGGTGGAGTCAACATCATCAAAGCGGGGGAAAACCTGAAGGCTTTTCAAAAAAAGCTACCGTTATGGAAGCGAAGAACAGAGAACGATAACTTCGCAAACTTTCCCCTGCTGGACGACTGTGTAAGTAAGATCGAAGATCTATCTGGAATCGGAGACATTTCTGTAGCCGCGGAACTGAAGCAAGCAATTGCCACGCACTTAGATGAGCTTTCAAAGTCTCTCGATGGATACTTCCCTACAAGATAGTCATATCCAGCATGGATGAGACAACCGTTCACGTTTAGTGTTGAGACAACAGATGTCAATGATGAATACCTCGATGAAATCATTGAAATTCAGCAGAGCCAGGTTCAACAGCAACTCTTCAGAACAAAAACGCTTTCAATGTTTTGGTGTCAACAAATGGTAACGTACCCTGTTATTGCTAAGAAAGCTCTGGAGATTTTCATACCGTTTGTTACAACATATCTTTGCGAGCAATCATTTTCGAGGATGCTGGACATAAAAACGAAGAAAAGGAACAGACTTTGTTGTGAAAATGACATGAGAGTGGCACTTGCCAAGGTGAAGCCGCACATTTCTGAACTGGTCTCTGAAAGGCAACAGGAGAAGTCACACTGATTTGCAGTAAATATTCATCATTATGTTTTTGTTTTGTGTGAAAATCATGTTTTGATGATTTTGTTCTTTGAACACAGTGATGTTGATGCACGGTTCATTTTGTGCACCAGTAAAATATATACCTATGTTTTGAATTTGAAAAAATCCTATTTTATTTTTCCAATTTAAGAAGGATGAATGTACATATGAAACTTGTGGGGTTCAGGACCTCCAACAAGGTTAAGAACCACTGGTTTATAATCAAACCTTAGGTATCCTAATACGCAAATAAACGATCAAATTTAAGACGGAGAATCGTTATTGTCTTTACCGGAGAAAAATACCAAAGAACTGTCTTTCTTCCATGCGTTTGGAAACACTACAGCCAAAATGGGAGCCACCTAGAAAAACTACAATTTCTGGCTAATTTTTCCAAAAACCAACCTGAAACTCTTTCTAAAGACTGTTGGCATCTAGTGGAAGCCCTAGGAACTGCAATCTGGGAGGAATTGGCCTTATATTTAAAGTAATAGCCATTGAAAAAATTGGTAAAATGAAAAACGTTTTTTGGGGGATGGTTTGTCCTCGGGGATTCGCCTGGCATATCAGTTCTGTTATATTCACAGACATTATTTTAACCGATCGCTGCAGCTGTACATAGTCTATCGGTAAATAGCCCACCCAATTTTACCTACCTCTTCCCCATACTGTTTATATTTATTTACTTTTCTGCTATTTTGCACACCAATATCTCTACCTGTACATGACCATCTGATCATTTATCACTCCAGTGTTAATCTGCAAAATTGTAATTATTCGCCTACCTCCTTATGCCTTTTGCACACAATGTATATAGACTCTCATTTTTTCTACTGTGTTACTGTGTTATTGACTTGTTAATTGTTTACTCCATGTGTAACTCTGTGTTGTCTGTTCACACTGCTATGCTTTATCTTGGCCAGGCCGCAGTTGCAAATGAGAACTTGTTCTCAACTAGCCTGCCTGGTTAAATAAAGGTGAAATAAAAAAATAAACAGTTTTAGAATATTTTCGATCCAAATCTACTATATGCATATTCTAGCTTCTGGGCCTGAGTAACAGGCAGTTTACTTTGGGCACGCTTTCATCCGGATATCAAAATACTGCCCCCTACCCAAGAGAGGTTTTAAAACAATGCTAAAAATCAAAGAAACATATAAAGTAAAATGTTGCTAGGGCTATCCTTTCTCTATTCTCTAAAGAAGACATGCAGGAATTTAAGTCTCAACATTAACTTCAATGTGGCATAATGCAGCTTTGCTTTCATGTCACGTTCTAGATTGCTAATGGCCATGGATAGTGCTGCTTGTGGTTGTGGATCCATGTAAAGTTGTTCCATGTGTAACGGAGTATCCCTGTGTGTGAATAAACTTCTGGCCGAGCGAGGATAAATACCTGACTGCTCCACAGCAGTCTTGTGGCAGCAGTGACTCTGGGGAAGAGCTGGTCTTGGAACCTATCCCAAATACAGTGGGGCACAAAAGTATTTAGTCAGCCACCAATTGTGCAAGTTCTCCCACTTAAAAATATGAGGGAGGCCTGTAATTTTCATCATAGGTACAATTCAACTATGACGGACAAAATGAGAAGCAAAATCCAGAAAATCACATTGTAGGATTTTTAATGAATTTATTTGCAAATTATGGTGGAAAATAAGTATTTGGTCACCTACAAACAAGCAAGATTTCTGGCTCTCACAGACCTGTAACTTCTTGTTTAAGAGGCTCCTCTGTCCTCCACTTGTTACCTGTATTAATTGCACCTGTTTGAACTTGTTATCACTATAAAAGACACCTGTCCACAACCTCAAACAGTCACACTCCAAACTCCACTATGGCCAAGACCAAAGAGCTGTCAAAGGACACCAGAAACAAAATTGTAGACCTGCACCAGGCTGGGAAGACTGAATCTGCAATAGGTAAGCAGATTGATTTGAAGAAATCAACTGCGGGAGCAATTATTAGGAAATAGAAGACATACAAGACCACTGATAATCTCCCTTGATCTGGGGCTCCACGCAAATTCTCACCCCGTGGGGTCAAAATGATCACAAGAACGGTGAGCAAAAATCCCAGAACCACACGGGGGGACCTAGTGAATGACCTGCAGAAAGCTGGGACCAAAGTAACAAAGCCTGCCATCAGTAACACACTACGCCGCCAGGGACTCAAATCCTGCAGTGCCAGACATGTCCCCCTGCTTAAGCCAGTACATGTCCAGGCCCGTCTGAAGTTTGCTAGAGAGCATTTGGATGATCCAGAAGAAGATTGGGAGAATGTCATATGGTCAGATGAAACCAAAACATAACTTTTTGGTAAAAACTCAACTTGTCCTGTTTGGAGGACAAAGAATGCTGAGTTGCATCCAAAGAACACCATACCTACTGTGAAGCATGGGGGTGGAAACATCATGCTTTGGGGCTGTTTTTCTGCAAAGGGACCAGGACGACTGATCCGTGTAAAGGAAAGAATGAATGGGGCCAATTATTGTGAGATTTTGAGTGAAAACCTCCTTCCATCAGCAAGGTCATTGAAGATGAAACGTGGCTGGGTCTTTCAGCAGGACAATGATCCCAAGCACACCGCCCAGGTAACGAAGGAGTGGCTTCGTAAGAAGCATTTCAAGGTCCTGGAGTGGACTAGCCAGTCTCCAGATCTCAACCCCATAGAAAATCTTTGGAGGGAGTTGAAAGTCTCTGTTGCCCATCAACAGCCACAAAACATCACTGCTCTAGAGGAGATCTTCATGGAGGAATGGGCCAAAATACCAGCAACAGTGTGTGAAAACCTTGTGAAGACTTACAGAAAACGTTTGACCTCTGTCATTGCCGACAAAGGGTATATAACAAAGTATTGAGATAAACTTTTGTTATTGACCAAATACTTATTTTCCACCATAATTTGCAAGTAAATTCATTAAAAATCCTTCAATGTGATTTTCTGGATTTTTTTTTCATTTTGTCTGTCATAGCTGAAGTGTACCTATGATGAAAATTACAAGCC
This sequence comes from Oncorhynchus masou masou, assembly GCF_036934945.1. NCBI lineage: Eukaryota > Metazoa > Chordata > Actinopteri > Salmoniformes > Salmonidae > Oncorhynchus > Oncorhynchus masou. The sequence goes on from NC_088227.1 coordinate 27,989,940, forward strand.
TCTCTCGTCTTTTTAAGTGGGAGGACTTGCACAATTGGTGGCTGACTAAATACTTTTTTGCCCCACTATATGACTGCCAATGGAAAGAGGGCCTTTAGTGTAGGATCAAGTAAGAGCAGCAGTGGAGGCAGATAAGAAGGAAACAGACGCAAACGGTCACAGACTTGTGCACGAATTGACAGCTGGGCATCAGTAAATCTGACAGTAACCAGGGCATATCACTGAATTACACCAATCCACTGTCATGTAAACAATCTGTCCGGTCACTTCATTCTGTATGTAAATATGTGGTTCCGTCTGTTCCATTGATTTGTGATCAATAAGCCTGGTACCTTTTCTCAGCTGAATCATATAAACTTCTGTTCCATTCTGGAATGCTCTATATTCTTGTTAAAAAAACCTGACTTCAACCTGATGGTTTTTGATGTTTGCGCAACTTATTCACTCACGAGGGCTTTAAATAGATATAATGTAGTTATGTATTTTTTGTTGTTGCTGTGGTTCCTTTGTGTGATAGCCATTTTAAAATAGATATTGGAACTCAATTTGCTGATTTCCACTGTTGGCTTGTATTTCAGGTAGGTAACTGATGGTGTAAAATAAGAAAAATCTATTGTGAGTAAGATGCGTCTTGCACAGCTTTGTTACACTGCGTAGTGTCAGCCTGTGTTACAGGGTTCAGTAATCGTGTTCTTAGGTCCTGATGAACAACATTGACAAGTGTTCTTGGTCTATTACTAGCAGAAGCACATACAAAAATATAATGCAAGCTTTGGCTGTCTAAATTTGCACAATCCAGATTATGAAAAGTGCAATTTTTCCATTCTATAACCCCACAATTATTAAAACACCTTGCAGTGTCACGATATCATGAGAAGCTGTAGTCACCTCTTTCCTCATTTAAGTTATGATTCTGATATTATGGATGATGTCTTGGGTAGTAGAGATGAATGTTCTTTCCATTTCTTTACCTAGTGTTCTGAAATTGAAAATGTCTTTAAAAAAAAGGTAAACCTATGTGTTGTTTAACTGGTTATTCATTTTCAATGGACAAGTAAGGCAGTCCAATTTCATATTGTACTGTATGTGTAGAGCCATTGTCATATCATTGTTTAATCATTTTCAGACCGTTAAATCTGCTGGTGTAACACAGATGTCAAGTACTTCAAGAAAGAGAGAATACAATAAAATATGGACTAAATTGTCAAAGGAGAAAACCACCCTTAAGGAAAAAAATGGTGTAGAAGGACGACAGTGACAATGAAAGTGGGTCTAGTCTCATCAGCCAGTCTGACATGAAGAGTGAAGATACTAGTCCTACTGAATCTGAGAGTCAAATTTTGTCAGCTAGTGAAGTTGGCGCAGTGAAAGGTACTGATGTGAAGTTTGTCAGATTTAAAGTGAAGGTTGAGTTAGTGAAACATCTAGTCATCTATCCTCAATCTGTGGTTGGAGATTTGAATGTCTTAGAAATATCCCTTAATCTGGATGGTCTCCCTTTGTTCAAAAGTACCAATATGTCATTATGGCCACTTTTGGGCTCCATCAATCTATCACTACTGTCACGACTTCCACCAAAGTTGTTTTCTCTCCTTGTTCGGTCTGCGTTCGGCAGTCGGCGTCTCCGGTCTTCTAGCTATCGTCAATCCACTTTTCATTTTCCATTTGTTTTGTCTTGATTTCCTACACACCTGGTTTCCATTTCCCTCATTACTTGTTGTGTATTTAACCCTCTGTTCCTCCCATGTCTTTGTGTGGAATTGTTTGTTGTAAGTGCTTGTGCACATTGTTTTCTGGTGCGCGTCGGGTTTTTGTACCCACATTCTGTTGTATTTTTATGCTGTTGGTTTTTGGATTAAACTGCTCCGGCTACTACCTAGTTCTGCTCTCCTGCGTCTGACTTCCCTGCCACCAGTTACGCACCCCTTTTCAACCACACACAGTGTTTCCTCTGTCACTTGCAATAGCATCATTGAAGCCAAGCTCCCTGGATTCCTCAATGACACTTTGCTGGAGTTTAAGGAGTTGATGCAGACCAGCTTGAAGTGGGGAGACAAAACACTGCAAGTGAAAGTTTGTTCTGTAACGTGATGCACCTACAAAAGCCATGGTAAAATGCATAAAGATGTATTCTGGCTTCTATGACTATAACAAGTGCACACAAAAAGGCAGGTATGATGAGAGGATGATGTACTCGCAGATTTAAAAAAAAACCTGTGCATCAGAACTGACATCCTTTAGGGAATTGGAACAGCCAGAACATCACCATGAAGGGGATACTTTTTTTGCATCCTGCCAATTGATTTGGTGAAGTAATTCGCAAATGACTATATGCACCTTTGTTGCCTCGAAGTAACCCAGAAGCTCTTGATGATATGGACTAGGGGAAAGACTGTGAACAGGTTGTCGTTGGTCAAGAAGGTCAGTCAACAACTAAACCGACTAAAGGATTCAATTCCAGACTGCTTTTCTCGCAAGCCACGGGGTTTGGATGACCTTGACCATGGGAAGGCCACAGAATTCAGACAGTTTCTACTCTACTAGGAAAGTAGTCATGAGAAGAATCTTGTCTAAAGAACAGTACAGACACTTCATGGCCTTCAGTGTTGCCATGTGCATTTTGTTTTATCGTCAACTTTCTTCAATCGACAGTGCCTATGCTCATGCTTTACTAACTTCTTTATGGAGCAAGGAAGAGTTTTGTATGGAGACACATTTCTCCTGTATAATGTTCTCTTCCTCCTACACGTCACCGCTGATGCTGAAGAACACCTGCCTTGACAACTGTAGTGTTTTCAAGTTTGAGAACTACTTGCAACAACTAAAGAAGAGGGTCTATTCAGGGAGGCGACCACTTCTGCAAATTTCTAAAAGAGTGCAAGAACGCACCGTTAGAGCTACTCCCCGCCAACAGGTCATCAAAATGAAACAGCCAAACAATGACTACATACCTAATGATAGGTCATGCTGTGAGGTAGTGAGCCTCGAAGATGCCTTTGATACTCACCTCTAGTGTTCCAACATCTGGAATCTTATACGCTGAGTCCTTGTGACTCAAGACTATTGGACTTTCCGCACCACTACGAGGAGAGCACAAATACATCTCACTGCAAAGAGCAGTTAAGAGAGCTATTATACTTGAGGAGGACCATGGCACTCGTGTTGTGCTTACCATCTTGCATAGACTGTAGCAAGCCCCATTTAGCTATAGTCAAGATTACAAGCTGTATTAGTTTTACAAATTATCTTTGCTGGTAAATCAAGAGACAGTGTGGAATCAGTGTGTTGTTTTTATGCACAGGGCACAGAGTGTTATTATGTTGTACATTTTGTAAAAGAGAACACTGTTGAAGTTGTACCAGAGCAGTGGGTGGAGAAGAGAGATGAGGTGAGTTGATCAGTTAAATGGTTTACCCTTTTCAGCCAAAGAGATGGATTAATAATTAACTTTGAACAGTGTCTCATCTTGCAGGTCCTGTGTTGCTACATGAGACGAAATGCCAGCACAACAATGATTAAGAGAGGAGACTGGCCGGACAGAAGATTATGGGAGAAGTACAGAATTTCCATCCTTTCATCCACTGGTAAAATAATATTTTACAGTATCCATCCACTCCTGATTATATTGCCATGTATGCTTGGTTGTATGGCTCTGGAGCAGGTTTTATCAGTTGAACATATACATAAGGCTAGTTCCAATGTAGAATATGTTCTAAGCCAGGCGTAAACCTGTGTCACCACCTAGTTGTAAGTAATAGCTTTTGCTATGCCAGGGTGTAAAAACCAAGTGTAATGTTGGGTAGGCATATAATACTGTATAAATCTATAACTAGTTTCTAAGGTAAGTGTTTCATGACTAGTCATGTCGCATCTTGTTCAAATTTCTAAATCATTAAGTCTGGAGTAGGTAGCCCAATTTATCTCTTACACCTTATGTTGGGAAAATTATGATTAAATGACTGAACAAATCATTTTAAATGGAACTGTAACTAAGTAAACTTATACTCTGTTTTATTATATCTGATTAACAATATGAGTTCATAAGAAGGGATTGTGTGACACGGACAAGGAGTAATTAAAGTTAATGAACACCATTCCAACTAGGAAGAAAGGAATGGTCTGTGGATTAAGTAAACAGATAATGTAGTTAAACTATGGTTGAACCGACGAAACTGAGCTCTGGGGTGTTGTAGATAAGACAGTGAAGTGCATTCCTAGGTTCTGTTAATTAGAACTGTCAGCTAAGTGGTGATAGATAATGTTGAGGGGTCAAAAAGTAAATTCAGTTGTGTTGTGTGTCCTGTGTATGTGCTGGGGGGGTCAGAATGAACTCAGAATGAACCTTTAAAGTTCCCTTTGACCCGGTCTGGAGGAGGAGATTCATTTTAGGAGCAATGAAATGACGTCATGTTATTGTAAATAAACTGTTGCTCGTGGGAACGTGGCAGCGCACTCTGAGAATAAATTCTGTTACCTATTATTGAAATGGCTGGTCTCTCTTGTTACGGCTTTCGTTGTGGGAAGGAGAGTCGGACCAAAATGCGGCGTGGTAATTTTCATACATGTTTAATGAACGAATAAACACGAACAATACAAAACAACAAACGTAACGTGAAAACCTAAACAGCCTATCTGGTGACAACAGAGACAGGAACAATCACCCACGAAACACTCAAAGAATATGGCTGCCTAAATATGGTTCCCAATCAGAGACAACGATAAACACCTGCCTCTGACTGAGAACCACTTCAGACAGCCATAGACTATGCTAGATACCCCCACTAAGCCACAAACCCAATACCTAACAAAAACCCCAAGACAAAACACACCACAATAAACCCATGTCACACCCTGGCCTGACCAAATAAATGAAGACAAACACAATATACTTCGACTAGGGCGTGACATCCCTCTCTTTTATGCAAATGAGAATCTTACAAATTCTCATAAAATAGATTAAGGGTTTTCAATTAATGAAAACACATTGGCATAATTAAATTAGAGTAACCTTATTAGTGTCTAACTGGTCACAACCCACTCCTGGTCAGTAGAGTCAGAATCTTCCCCCTCTTAAGTACTATCTGTATTTGCTGAAAGTATTACTATGTGAATTACTAATACTCAATTGACCCTGTTTTGTCAGTGTTAATAGGAAAGTATTTATGACAATATTTTAGGGTTGCACATTTTGGGGAATATTCAGAGGTGTAAACTCTTCGTGGGAATTGTTACAGTTTTCTATGTGCAAAGGAGAGTCGGACCAAAATGCGGCGTGTAGATTGCGATCCATGTTTAATAAACAAAAGTAAACACGAATCAATTACAAAAACAACAAACGTAACAAAAACCGAAACAGGACAAAAGGACATAAGGACAATCACCCACGAAACACTCAAAGAATATGGCTGCCTAAATATGGTTCCCAATCAGAGACAACGATAAACACCTGCCTCTGATTGAGAACCACTTCAGACAGCCATAGATACACCAAGAACACTAAGCTATCATCCCAATACATGTGAAAAAAAAACAATACAAAAACACACCACATACAAAAACCTATGCCACACCCTGGCCTGACCAATACTTAGACCAGGGCGTGACAGAACCCCCCCCCCCCCCCCCCAAGGTGCATACTCCCGGCCGCACACCAAAACCCATAGGGGAGTGTCCAGGTGGGCGTCTGTTCACGGTGGCGGCTCCGGCGCGGGACGTGGACCCCACTCTATCAAAGTCTTTGTCCATTTTCCTCTCGTCCTTAGATAGGCGACCCTCGCCGTCGACCTTGGCCTAGTAGTCCTCACCCAGGACCCCACTGGACTGAGGGGCAGCTCGGGACTGAGGGGCAGCTCGGGACTGAGGGCCAGCTCGGGACTGAGGGCCAGCTCGGGACTGAGGGGCAGCTCTGCACTGAGGGGCAGCTCGGGACTGAGGAGCAGCTCGGGACTGAGGAGCAGCTCGGGACTGAGGGGCAGCTCGGGACTGAGGGGCAGCTCGGGACTGAGGGGTAGCTCGGCACTGAGAGGAAGCTCAACACTAAGAGGAAGCTCAGCACTGAGAGGAAGCTCAGGCAGGTAGTTGGCTCTGGCAGATCCTGGCTGGCTGGTGGTCCTGGCAGAGTCTGGCTGACTTGTTTTTTTTATCTCATGAAACACTTTGTGGTTTTATTTTGAAATAAATTTACGTTTTATGTCGTGTTATTCTTAAATAGATTTCTAGAATATACGAAAGGGTGGAGGTGTAACAAGGAATTAGCAAAGTTACTAAACCTAAAATTAACTTCACATTTTATTAGTTAGTTCATGAACATCGTGGTGGATTGAAACAAGCATTTAATGATTGGAGTAAGAACAGTGGATATACAATTATGAGATTTGGTTTATAATTCATATTTTTGGATTGCTGATTAAAATATAGCATAGTGAATGCTAACAAAATGTACACATTCATTTCCAGAAGAGGAGGCCGTTTCATTATCTCCAGTTGGAATGTTCCCTGAGACTGTGGTCTTGAGGAGAGCAGTTAGTAATATTCTGCAGTTTTAAGTCTAAAAGTATCTGGATTAGGCCATAAACGGAGTTGCAGATAAGTGAGACCCATTCATGTGTGTTCTGTTTCAAATATTATTGAACACACACAAGAATGGTGTATAGGTATAAAGGACAGGTATACAATTATTATCTAAACATAAAAGAGCAGACAGGAACACCAAGACCCAGAGTTCTGGGTACAAAACAAATATTACAAAACGAGACATACAAACAAGGACATGTAGAAAGAATGAGGGTAGATGTCACCCCCCCACACACACACACACACAGTTATCCCCCCCCCCCCTCCGCCCTTATCCCCCCCCCCCCCAACTGCTTGGGTGGCGGGGACAGCACATGCTGCCCAAAGGTAGATTAAAATATTACAATTGAAAGTGCGTTAATAAGTACAAATTCACAGCGCCGACTAGTCCAAGTAGGAGAGGAAAGGCTGCCAGATTTGATCAAATGGTGATAATAACGTTTATTGTTCAGAATATATCTAATTATTTCTCATTTCTAATATATCTAATTGCCAATTCACTGAGCCATAATTTGGTAGAGAGCGCTTCCCTCCTTTTCCAAAACAACAAGATGAGTTTTTTTGCCAAAATGAGACTGTTAGAGATTAGTTGTTTTGGGGGGGTGGTTAATCCGTTTAGGGACTGAAACACTCCCAGGATTATCACAAGCGGTTCTGGGTCTATTGAAGTCTCCAAAAAATTCCACCCCAATAACCATGCAAGCTAGAGCATAGGGCAAAGCAGTGGAGTAGTGTACCCTGAGCAGCCTGACATTTATCACACATAGGGGATGTATCAGGAAATATCCTATGCAGTTTAGTTTTGGAATAGTGTAATCTGTGTAATACCTTGAATTTTATGAGACGATGTCTGGAATTAATGGAGCATGTGTGGATATACTCCAAGCTCTCCTCCCAGTGTGCCGCCGAAATGTCCGTCCCTAGTTCTTCCTCCCATTTTGCCTTGATGGCATCTGTAGAAGGTGTGCTAACAGATTGAAAAGCATCATATAGATGAGATATCAGTTTGTCTGAGGTGGGGCATCTTTTTATGCATCCGTCAAACATGGAAGGTTTAGCGTTTACCAAATGTTGGCAGGTGTTTTCTAGCATAGTCTCTAATTTGTAGGTATCTGAAAACGAGAACGGTGAGGGGTGGGGGCCCTGCAAAAAAATATTTGGCCGAGGGAGGCTCCAGAAACCTTATCTCAAAGTGTACTCCAACAGGGAGGTTGTTTGTTAGAGAAATCACTGGATGATAGCTTGGGTCAACGATAAAGTTTTTTTTGTTGTTCTGTTTTGTTTTACCATGTCATCAGAATTATAACGTTAGTCGCATCAATGGGTGGTGTGAAGTTATTAAACATGTACTTTTTCTCTTTAATTTTCAAGTTAATATGTTTTTAGGTTTTGTGGAACATAAGAGTGATTGTTGTTCCAGAGGAGGGACTGATGTATATTGACTAATTGATTTGAGAATGTTTAAGTATGTTTATAACGGAAGAAGTGCATTAGGAGTAGTGACTAGTGTGTTATGAGTTAGATGGAATGATATACCTGCAATTGTATCTGTAGCAGAGACGAGGTGTTTGAGACAAAATGTTTACATAGGGCGGAAGTGGGATGGAACGTGACTGCGTGACTGAGATCTGTGGGGGCTCATGAATTAAGATCATGGTGAGAGTAGAAGAGATAATGGTGGCATTTGAAATACTATAGTAAACTTTGAAGTAACCTGTGACTCAAAGTTTTGTTAGGTTGGATATTCTTCCAACTCATTAATCTCTTTCCCAATTTCTAACAGCCGGCGAACACTTGACAGATTACATGCAGGAGTTATTCTCACGACAGTCACTGTATGGACTGTAATTGAAGGAGGCTATTGGCATGGTCTATGTTAGTAGTAGCAGGGGTTACTTTAGTAGCACTGTTGGCATATCAGTTTATGAGGATTCGTGCCACATGGATTGGTAAATGGTAACAAGGAGACCGAAGGGAGTACAGGGGAGACTGTTATTCAAATGACACAAATGAGTGACCTTGCTATAACAGGAGAGTCTATGTTGTCAGGAAATGACCCGTGTGTTGCAATGTGTATATCCTCAGGTGAAAGCAGAGATAACCAAGGGCACGGGCCAAATTCTGGAGATTGAGTGTACATCAAGATACAACAGGCGTTTGTGTTGGACCCGCGTTGGTCTGGTCCAGTACTCCTTACAGCACCTGCAGCGGTAAAGATCGTCATGACTCTCCTTGATGGGTGCATAGTTCTCACGTGAAGTGAGGTACAGCTGCATAATGGGTGAGTGAAGACACCATGACAGAGGAAGCGGAGCGAGAGAGAGCAAGACTGGATTCCACTGTAAGACATGCAGATGGGTTGGGTCTGGGAGCTACTTTAAACATCATAGTTGGGTTGGGTTAGCTGCTTTATTGGTTAATGCATCATATGAAAGAGGATAGATCTTGAGGTATTTGTACTCGAAACAACATGCTGAAGTCATTGATGTGAAAGCATATACAGTGCTGAGATACCTCAAGAGGATGTAGGGTTGTGGCAATGGAGGAGATGGGGAAACAATTGAAAATGACATGACTTGGGAACACCTCTTTGAACCTGGGGCCAAAAGGGGAAGACTGGGTGAAAGCATGAGGAGGCTTTTTAGGGCTTTAATTTTTGTGGAATCCTGCAGAAAAGTATCCTGAAGGCATAGAGTCAGGTGAAGAGGGAGTGGGAATTGTCAGGGTCTCAGTCTTTGGTTTTTCATGCATGTATAATTATGCATAGCTTATCACATTGTAAATACTGTTATGTTTTGTGTGTCTTTGTTGCTTTCCAAGTTTTGTGGTATCACTCTCTTAGGAACCAGGAAGAGAAATTGGAGAAACTAAAAGCTGTTCCAGCTGACATGGAGCAAGCCAGCAGATTCAGCTGGAATGGCATTTTGTTGTGTGATGAGAGATGGAAATAAAATAGTGTATGGTGTGATCATAGAACTGAGGCCATAACCTCACGGTGAATATTTTGTTATCATTGTTCGTTAATTTATAATCATGTTTTAACTTTTAGTTTTTTAATTCATGTTTTCTTATCATTGTTTGTCCATGTATAAGTCATTTCCAATTTTATGTAAGTTTAACAGTAGGAAGTTATTGTTCATGAGGAGGGACTGTTGGATTCGGGGTGAGACTTAGAACATTGCTATACTAGAGACATTGTTATACTCAGAAGCATTGTATATAAAGGAGTGAAAGAGACTGGTTTTTAGGTCTCTGTCTGTTCAGTGAGTTCTCATTGGCAAACAATATTTCTTATGAACTTGTTTTCAGTTCCTACCGCTTCCACTGGATGTCACCAGTCTTTGGAATTTGGTTGAGGTTATTAATTTGTGCAATGAAGAAGTATGGCCATCTAGGAACTGCATAACACTGTTGAGAGTTGCGCAAGACTTGAAAGTAGCTTGGTTTGTTGTGTTCCTGTATTGAACACAGATAGACCCGTCTTCAATTTGATCGATTATTAACGTTTAAAAATATCTAAAGTTGTATTACAAAAGTAGTTTGAAATATTTTGGCAAAGTTTATAGGCAACTTTTGAAATATTTTGCAGTGACGTTGCGCATTTTGGAAGCAGTTTTTTTCTGGATCAAACACGCCAAATAAATTGACATTTTGGATATATATGGACGGAATTAATCGAACAAAAGGACCAATTGTGATGTTTATGGGACATATTGGAGTGCCAACAAAAGAAGCTCGTCAAAGGTAAGGCATGTTGTATATTTTATGTCAGTGTTTTGTGTAGCACCTGCAGGGTTGAAATATGCTACCCTCTTTGTTTACTGTTGTGCTATCATCACATAATAGCTTCTTATGCTTTCGCCGAAAATACTTAAAATCTGACATGTTGGCTGGATTCACAACGAGTATAGCTTTAATTGAGTATCTTACATGTGTGATTTAATGAAAGTTAGATTTTTATATCATTTATTTGAATTTACCGCGCTGCATTTTCATTTACATTATTACATTTAAGCATTTTCCCTGGCTTTTGGCAGAGTGGCAGAGTGGGACGCAAGCGTCCCCTATACCATGAGAAGTTAAGGGAGAAACAATGGCTTATTATCCTATCCTATCACTTCGTCTTCCTGTCATTCTTCCTGTCAGACCATAAAAGATGTAAGGATTGGAGAGGAGGAGGAGTGTCCAAAGTGGAGTAAATGTACTTGTTGTGGTGGAAACATGTGATGTCTGAATCCAGCTGTATCGACCCTGTGGGCAGAATAAAACTTGGTTAAGCTTCTCTCGTGTCTGTGAGATATTTACCTTGAAAATTAGAACTGAACACCTGTGAGCATCAGAGGTGAACCAGTTGCATATACAGCTCGAGCAAGACATTCATCAGCATTTCTCTGACTACGTTCCTCCATTGAGTCAGAAAAACTTCTGATTCCAGGAGGACCATCAGCTGTTGCTATCAATAACGTGTCTGATTCATCATTTTCACCTCGAATAGAGGTAGAGGGACTTTTGTCAGAGGTTGCTTGTTGTGAGCACTGAGGGAACTTTATGCACTTGGCCAGATGATTCTGCATCTTTGTTGAATTCTTCACATATGATTTGGCACAGTATTTGCAAATGTACACAGCTTTTCCATTTACATTAGCTGCAGTGAAATGTCTCCACACATCAGATAGTGCCCGTGGCATTTTCCTGTAAAGTTTAGAATAAAGGAGTAAAAAAAACAAATACAATTCCATGTACAGATAAGTAGTTAAGCAGTTAGATTAAACAACTCCTTTTTAAGATGAATGTGTTAAAATGAAAAATGTATGGAAAAATGTGAATTAGCACTCCTCAGTGAGCAGGCTCAAGTTAGCTGAAACCCACAAAACTAACTAGCAGAAATTGTTAACAAGTTAGAAATTATTTAAACACATGTTGATGTAGGCTACTATTTACTGTGGGACGCTAGCCTGCTAGCCTGCCCCGGCCTGCTAGCTGTCTGAATCACCATGTCTCCAACCAGCCCAACCACTCACTGGACCCCTATGATCACTCGGCTAAGCATATCTCTACCTAATATCAATATGCCTGGTCCATTACTGTCCTGGTAAGTGATTATTGTCATATTTCACTGTAGAGCCTCTAGCCCTGCTCAATATGCCTTAACCAACCATTTAGTTCCACCTCCCACATATGCGGTGACATCACCTGGTTTAAACGTCTCAAGAGACAATATCCCTCTCATTATTACTCAATGCCTAGGTTTACCTCCAATGTACTCACATCCTACCATACCTTTGTCTGTACATTATTCCTTGAATCTATTCTATCGCGCCCAGAAACCTGCTCCTTTTACTCTCTGTTCCGAACGTATTAGACTGATAGCCTTTAGCCGTACCCTTATCCTACTCCTCCTCTGTTCCTCTGGCGATGTAGCGGTTAATCCAGGCCCTGCAGTGCCTATCTCCACGTATACTCCCCAGGTGTTCTCATTTGTTGACTTCTGTAACCGTAAAAGCCTTGGTTTCATGCATGTTAACATTAGAAGCCTACTCCCTAAGTTTATTTTATTCACTGCTTTAGCACACTCTGCCAACCCGGATGTCCTAGCCATGTCTGAATCCTGGTTTAGGAAGACCACCAAAAACCCTGAAATTTCCATCCCTAACTATAACATCTTCCGACAAGGTAGAACTGCCAAAGGGGGCGGTATTGCAATCTACTGCAGAGATAGCCTGCAAAGTTCTGTCATGCTATCCAGGTCTGTACCCAAACAATTTGAGCTTCCACTTTTAAAAATCCACCTTTCCAGAAACAAGACTCTCACCGTTGCCGCTTGCTATAGACCACCCTCTGCTCCCAGCTGTGCCCTGGACACCATATGTAAATTGATTCCCCCCCCATCTATCTTCAGAGCTTGTGCTGCTAGGTGACCTAAACTGGGATATGCTTAACACCCCAGTCATCCTACAATCCAAGCTTGATGCCCTCAATCTCACACAAATTATCAATGAACCCACCAGGTACAACCTCAAATCCGTAAACACGGGCACCCTAATAGATATCATCCTAACCAACTTGCCCTCCAAATACACCTCTGCTGTTGTCAACCAGGATCTCAGCGATCACTGCGTCATTGCCTGCATCCGTAATGGGTCTGCGGTCAAACGACTACCCCTCATCACTGTCAAAAGCTCCCTAAAACACTTTAGCGAGCAGACCTTTCTAATCGACCTGGCCCGGGTATCCTGGAAGGATAGTGACCTCATCCCGTCAGTAGAGGATGCCTGGTTATTCTTTAAAAGTGCTTTCCTCACCATCTTAAATAAGCATGCCCCAATAAGCACCAACAAGCACGCCCCAATCATGCTTAACCAGAAACAGATATAGCCCTTGGTTCACTCCAGACCCGACTGCCCTTGACCAGCACAAAAACATCCTGTGGCGTTCTGCATTAGCATCGAATAACCCCTGTGATATGCAACTTATCAGGGAGGTTAGGAACCAATATACACAAGCAATGTAAACTCAAAAAAGCTCTGGGACACTGTAAAGTCCATGGAGAATAAGAGCACCTCCTCCCAGCTGCCCACTGCACTGAGTCTTGGAAACACTGTCACCACTGATAAATCCACTATAATTGAGAATTTCAAAACGCATTTTTCTACGGCTGGCCATGCTTTCCATCTGGTTACCCCTACCCCGATCAACAGCCCTGCACCCCCCACAGCAACTCGCCCAAGCCTCCCCATTTCTCCTTCACCCAAATCCAGATAGCTGATGTTCTGAAAGAGCTGCAAAATCTGAACCCCTGCAAATCAGCCGGGCTGGACAACCTGGACCCTTTCTTTCTAAAATTATCTGCCACAATTGTTGCAATCCCTATTACTAGCCTATTCAACCCATCTTTCGTATCGTCTGACATTTCCAAAGATTGGAAATCTGCCGCGGTCACCCCCCCCCCCCTTCAAAGGGGGAGACACTCTAGAACCAAACTGCTACAGACCTATATCTATCCTACCCTGCCTTTCTAAGGTCTTCGAAAGCCAAGTTAACAAACAGATTATCGACCATTTCAAATCCCACCGTACCTTCTCCGCTATGCAATCTGGTTTCAGAGCAGGTCATGGGTGCACCTCAGCCACGTTCAAGGTCCTAAACGATATCATAACGGCCATCGATAAGAGACATTACTCTGCAGCCTTGTTCCTTGACCTGGCCAAGGCTTTCGACTCGGTCAATCACCACATTCTCATCGGCAGACTCAACAGCCTGCTGCCAAACATACCCTCATAAAACTGACTATCCTACCGATCCTCGACTTCGCCGATGTCATTCATAAAATAGCCTCCAACACTCTACCCAACAATTCTTCCTTTGGTCACCGTTCCTTCCAGTTCTCTGCTGCAATGACTGGAACGAACTACAAAAATCACTGAAGCTGGAGACTCATATCCCCCTCACTAGCTTTAAGCACCAGCTGTCAGAGCAGCTCACAGATCACTGCACCTGTACATAGCCCATCTGAAATTAGCCCATCCAACTACCTCATCCCCATATTGTATTTATGTATTTATCTTGCTCCTTTGCACCCCAGTATCTCCACTTGCACATTCATCTTCTGTACATCTACCATTCCAGTGTTTAATCGCTATATTGTAATTACTTCGCTACCATGGCCTATGTATTGCCTTACCTCCCTTATCCTACCTCATTTGCACACACTGTATATAGACTTTTTCTACTGTATTATTGACTGTATGTTTGTTTACTCCACGTGTAACTCTGTGTTGTATGTGTCGAACTGCTTTGCTTTATCTTGGGCAGGTCGCAGTTGTAAATGAGAACTTGTTCTCAACTAGCCTACCTGGTTAAATAAAGGTGAGAAAAAATAAATAAATAGCTCCTGATTGACATCCCTTCACTTTTGTGCCAGTTTCAAAAGCATGCAAAGTATGTCTTCATTTTTTTCTTCTGTTTTCTCAGTTAGTCCAAGTGGCATCCAGGAAGAAACTGGCCAAGACAAGAGTATCATAATCAGGTTTCTTTTGCCATGAAGATATTGATCTTGAAATCTTAAATGTAGAAAGTTTAAATAACAGCATGACGTTTTACTTATATTTTAGACCAAGAGCTACCATCCCTGCTTGATGAGCCTGTGGTGCCCGCTGGTTACATTGAAGGTAAATTATGCTACCGTATATGTTACACATGTTGCTTCTATTGTATTATCAACATCAATTCCAAATTGTATGGCTGTCAGCAGCTATATGGTTATTAATACTACTAATAAATATGAAGGGTGGATATTTTGATCGAGGTATTTCACATGGCCTTCATACTGTACATGTCATGCCTGGTACTTATGGCTTGTATCATCACGCTGCTTGCAGCTAAATTGAGTCTTGCAGATCTTTAAGCATTGGAGTTGAGGATAATAATGAAACTGGAGATGATCCGTACAGAGTTCAAGACTGCCCTGAACCAAGTTATAGAGGCCCAACAGCCAAAGGAGTCAGATTCCTTGGGGCAACTTGAAATACTGCAAAACCCTGCAGAAACGAATGAGGTACTGAAGGATATCTTCGAAACACTTAGACTAACACTATCAAAAGAAAATGGTAGGGATGGTCATTTAAAATGTCTTTGTTTATATTTTTGTTTAAACGTAGTTGAACAGCAATTGACAAAAAAGTTTACTGTTTATCAAGAGCCACTGAAATGTGACCAGATTTCAGAGATCGCAACCTGCAATATTATTGAATCCAAATATCTTAATGTCAAATGCAGTTGTCATATATGCCAAATGCCTATTTAGTGTTTGGATTGATTTCCCAATTAACACTTGTCTTAAGAAGAAATGATCAGCCCTCTGACTGTTTACAAGTTTTAGCTCATGATTACATGATACACTACAAAAATGATTTCTCATTACTATCAATCAGAACTGTATGGTCAGCTGTTTTAGCTGAGGAAAACACAAATGAGTGGGACTTTTGTTTTTATCAGATCTGATAAAAACTCTGCTGCGGCCAGGACCTGGGCTCAGGAATCACACGAATGATGATAAAAATTGAAACAGAGGAGCTGTGTACAGGCTACTCCTTGAAGGGGAAGATGGCCTTTAACGAGCTATCAATCTATGATGCTGTCACAAGTAAATAAATGCACAAGTAGACATTTAGTATAGTATTATTGGACAAGTGATGATAAATCAAATGTGTATTTATAAAAATGTTGAATGAATTAAATCAGTAACAAGGCAGTTACAAACTAAATGTGAAATCCTACCACCTGTTAAGATCATAGAAAGAGGACCAAGGTCAGGTGAAGGAGAGAGGTCTCATGGCCAAAACTGCCTATGAGGGAAGAGAGGGACAATACCCAACTTCTGTCTCAGCCAGCATTGGTGGAAAAGTAGTATTATGACATGGAATGTACCATTTTTGTCAGTGGACACCTACCAACAGGAGACTGAATATTTTCAGGGTAGATTAAATGACGTGTATTGCAATGTCATTAGATATTCAGAGGACCCCACATTTTAACTTCCTGAAGTGACTTGGGATGTAACTTGTGTCAACTGACACCACAGGTACATCTAGGAGACTTTATATGAAAACATAATTTTTAGGTCAACCTCATAACGTTGCTAAACATCAGAAAGTACATTGAGAGCCACACAAAATGCAGTTTCTGGTAACTACTGGGAATGTAACTTTCGTCAGTGGGTACCAATAAGACACGTAACAGTGTGCACGTTCAGGGACCATTCAAGGCCATCTCTTATAATGTTACTAAATAACGTTATTTGTCTGTTTAAAATCCCACATGTTTCTACGTCCTGAAATGACTTGGGATGTATGTTTTGTCAGCGGACACCAATGCTACGTAGAAGGCACGTTTCACAATAACGTTATCATGAATTATGTGGGGACTAAAATAACTTTGGTCACGTCCTGGAAAGTACTTTTGTTAGCTGGGTAGCTGCTCTTATCGAAAATGTGTTTGGAGGTACCTTTCTAGCTAGTAGACTATGTTAGAGTTTACACTTCCTCTTCCATTTATCATGTGGGGAGGTCAAATTGTGAAAAACTATTACCAAATCTACTCAAATCTACTCATTTTCTGTTGATTTACTTCTCCTTGCCGTTTTCATTCACCTGATGATACGACAAGACATGTGAAACATATTTTTTGTGCTAAAGTATGATTGGGGTTCCTGGGTCACCAGTTTGCCTGGGAGGGAGTCGCTGTGCAAGAAAAGGTGACAAAGAAGATCCATCACACATGCATGCAATGTAAGTGTGACAAACTGGCTATTTATGGGACTGCTTGTCTGCGCCAACCTGGTCTCAGAGCATTTGGATTTATTCTGTACGTAAACCCGGACTCTCCATTTAGTATGATACGTTACATTTTGTATGTGCCGGAGGTCGAGGGGTCGAGACCTGCTCCCTGCTGTTTCATTACAGTATGTATTCATTTCTGGATGCCCATTTCATATGATATGTTAGGAATTACAATTTGTATTATATGTTACAAATTTGATGAATAAACAATAAGGTACGAATTTGCAAAATGTACAATATGTAATGAATTTGAACGTATGACATGTTACGAATTCTAGCTAGGTGGCTAACATTAGTTAGCTGGCTAACATTAGCTAGGTTAGGGTTAGGGTTAAGTTTAGGAATTAGGTTTAAGGTTTAAGGTTAGGGTTAGGTGAAGGGTAAGCTAAAAGGGTTAGGGAAAGGGTTAGCTAACATGCCAAGTAGGTGCAAAGTAACTAAAAAGTAGTAAGTAATTGAAAAGTTTCTAATTAGATAAAATGCTAAAGTTGTCCTGATAAGATTTGAGCTATTACCTTTCCACCCCAACCAACCACCCTCCTTTTGTTTTTGCCTTGGGTAACCATCTGTCATATGTAACCATACCAAACATAACACCATAAAACTGTTTATGAAGCATCTCGGATTTATGTACAGAATAATACGAAATGCTCTAAGACCAGCTTGTCTGCGCTGTCCGTGACCGCCACTTTACACACACGTTTATTATGCACGCTCAAAAGTTGTTTTCATGGACAAAGACAGTGCCTGTTCTAATGTTATGTGACTGAATTGTATTCAACATAACACTCCCCCAAACGATAGTGTTTGATATACACATTGGTTGCACGGGATTTCAGATACCGAGTCCACCCTTCTCTCACACTCACTCTCTGACTTTGGAAGCAGTGTCAACTCCATCTAAACGCACTCCTCTCTCACATCGCAGCTAGCCTAGTTAGTACAGGCTGCTGGTCTGGATTCTTCAAGTCAGATGGTTTAGACACAAGAAATCCACAACATCAATTGTGTCTGTCTCCGCTGCGTATTTAGGTTTGCGTTTACATGAAAGCAGAATATTTTACAGCTTTTTGCCTTTGGATTTGTGCTTCGGCGCAAATCTACAAATTAATGTCCCAGATGGATATTTACTCGTCGAAGTTATCACCTGCAGTGGATTTCGCAGCCGGTGCTTTCCTACTCATTATAGGTAAACGCTTTTTCCTATGTCACTGTAAATGTTTAGTTTAATTTGTCGCGCAAATGGTTCGATTTTACGATTTATCTCAATAGTTTTGATGATAAGAAACTGATGAAGTATTTACAGTACCTAATCTAGCCAAATTAATAAACGGGCAATCTGGGATTGGTGCATGATTATTGAAGAATATAATTTAGAAATGCTTCATGAGATTAGTTCAACAATCTCACCCCATCGAACCCAAAATAAGCTTATGCTATTTTTACTCCATTGTTTGTAAACAATGTAATCGTAAACAAACAATGTAGCTTCAAAACATAGCCTATCATTTTGATCTCATGGTTGTCAGCATTTACATTTCTTCATCTCCATCCCTCAGCTGTTTACCAAACACATGGCGGGTGATGGCTTGGTTATTAGCCTACTCAACTAGTCTATTGAATAACTTTATTATTACGTATTATGAAGTGTGCATGGATTTTGAAATATATGTCTCTCAAGTTACCATCTGATTCGATGGTAATGTCTTTATTAGTCTCCACTTCTAAACAGTCTTGTCATTAGGGATCATAAAGGCTCTCAAGACAAATTCGTACTTTCTCAAACATTTCACACTTTTCTATTCTGTCTTACACTCTCTTTCTCTCATCCACCCTCATCCTCTCGCTCTCTCTCTCTCTCTCACACACACACACACACACACACACCAATGAACACAAACACATTTCACTGTTCGTCTAGTGTCATAGACAGAAGTCGGTGGCAGACAAGTGGTTAGCTGAGGATGTGAATCAGACCATGTTTAGTGTGCCTGTGTGTGTGTGTATGTGTACCTGCCTGCCTGAGTGTGAGTCCTCCCCATGCCTTCCTCTCTGCATCTCTGGTTGTCGAGCGACATGCCACTATGCTCTCCTCTAGGAGGAAAGAAAGAGAGAAAGAAAGGAGAGTAAGAGAGGAGGAGAGGATGAAAGATTAAGTGATACTGCCTTGGCTCGGACACACTGTCTGCTCAGTACATAGTAGTAAGACTGCTCAACCATGTGTGTGCGGGCATGCGTGTGTGACCATGCATGTGTATGCATGTTTGACTATCCATTTGTGTGTGCGTGCATGCGTGTGAGACCATCCATGTGTGTCCATGCATGTGTGTGTGCATGCTTGTGTGACCATCCACGTGTGTGTGACTATCCATGTGTGTGCGTGCATACGTGTGTGACCATGTGTGTGCGTGCATGCGTGTGACCATCCATGTGTGTGTGACCATCCATGTGTGTGTGACCATCCATGTGCATGCCTGTGTGACCATCCATATGCATGCGTGTGTGACCATCCATGCGTGTGTGACCATCCATGTGCATGCGTGTGTGACCATCCATGTGTGTGTGACCATCCATGTGCATGCGTGTGTGACCATCCATGTGTGTGTGACCATCCATGTGCATGCGTGTGTGACCATCCATGTGCATGCGTGTGTGACCATCCATGTGCATGCTTGTATGACCATCCATGTGCATGTTTGTATGACTATTCATGTGCATGCTTGTGTGACCATCCATGTGCATGCGTGTGTGATCATCCATGTGTGTGCGTGCATGTGTGTGACCATACATGTGTGTCAAATCAAATCAAATTTTATTGGTCACATACACATAGTTAGCAGATGTTAATGTGAGTGTAGCGAAATGCTTGTGCTTCTAGTTCTGACCATGCAGTAATATCTGACAATGACCATGCAGTAATATCTAACAAGTAATCTAACAATTTCGCAACAACTACCTTTTACACACAAGTGTAAAGGAATGAATCAGAATATGTACATATAAATATATGGATGAGCGATGGCCCTAAGGCATAGGCAAGATGCAGTAGATGGTATAGAGTACAGTATATAATACAGTGGGGCAAAAAAGTATTTAGTCAGCCACCAATTGTGCAAGGTCTCCCACTTAAAAATATGAGAGAGGCCTGTAATTTTCATCATAGGTACACTTCAACTATGACAGACAAAATTATTTTTTTTAAATCCAAGAAATCACATTGTAGGATTTTTAATGAATTCTTTTGCAAATTATGGTGGAAAATAAGTATTTGGTCACCTACAAACAAGCCAGAAACAAAATTGTAGACCTGCACCAGGCTGGGAAGACCTGCAATAGGTAAGCAGCTTGGTTTGAAGAAATCAACTGTGGGAGTGATTATTAGGAAATGGAAGACATACAAGACCACTGTGGGGTCAAAATGATCACAAGAACGGTGAGCAAAAATCCCAGAACCACACGGGGGGACCTAGTGAATGACCTGCAGAGAGCTGGGACCAAAGTAACAAAGACTACCATCAGTAACACACTACGCCGCCAGGGACTCAAATCCTGCAGTGCCAGACGCGTCCCCCCGCTTAAGCCAGTACATGTCCAGGCCCGTCTGAAGTTTGCTAGAGAGCATTTGGATGATCCAGAAGAAGATTGGGAGAACGTCATATGGTCAGATGAAACCAAAATATAACTTTTTGGTAAAAACTCAACTCGTCGTGTTTGGAGGACAAAGAATGCTGAGTTGCATCCAAAGAACATCATACCTACTGTAAAGCATGGGGGTGGAAACATCATGCTTTACAAAGGGTATATAACAAAGTATTGAGATATACTTTTGTTATTGACCAAATACTTATTTTCCACCATAATTTGCAAATAAATTCATTAAAAATCCTACAACGGGATCTTCTGGATTTTTTTTTTCATTTTGTCTGTCATAGTTGAAGTGTACCTATGATGAAAATTACAGGCCTCTCATCTTTTTAAGTAGGAGAACTTGCACAAATTGGTGGCTGACTGAATACTTTTTTTGCTCCACTGTACATATGAGATGATTAATGTAGGGTATGTAAACATTATATAAAGTGGTGTTGTTTAAAGTGACTAGTGATACATTTATTACATGCAATTTTTAATTATTAAAGTGGCTAGAGATTTGAGTCAGTAGGTTGGCAGCAGACACTCAATGTTACTGATGGCTGTTTAACAGTCTGATGGCCTTGAGATAGAAGCTGTTTTTCATTCTCTCGGTCCCTGCTTTGATGCACCTGTACTGACCTCGCCTTCTGGATGATAGCGGGGTGAACAGGCAGTGGCTCGGGTGGTTGTTGTCCTTCATGATCTTTTTGGCCTTCCTGTGACATCGGGTGCTGTAGGTGTCCTGGTGGGCAGGTAGTTTGACCCCGGTGACCTCACTACCCTCTGGAGAGCCTTACAGTTGTGGGCGGAGCAGTTGCCATACCAGGCGGTAATACAGCCCGACAGGATGCTCTCGATTGTGCATCTGTAGAAGTTTGTGAGTGTTTTTGGTGACAAGAGGCGCAGTTGCGCCTTCTTCACCACACTGTCTGCGTGGGTGGACTATTTCAGCTTGTCCGTGATGTGTACGCCGAGGAACTTGTGCGTGCATGCGTGTGACTAGCCATGTGTGTGTGTGAATTTGTGTGTGACCATCCATGCGACAGGGTGATTGCTGCCTTTTACTCTCTCATGATATCGTTGCATAAATTTGAGTCCACAGGCTGGTAGAGAATATTTAACTAGTGGAATATAGGTTGAGATTGCATGAAGTGACCTCAACCTAGGTCTCTGCATTCTTCGTGCCAACTGACACATGAGGTGGAGACCTCTTCACTTCTGGCATTCTGAAGATTGTTTGGCAGCCAGGCACCAATGAAAGTCATGCACTGTAAGCAGTGGTGTAAAGTACTTAAGTAAAAATACTTGAAAGTACTACTTAAGTCGTTTTTTGGGGTATCTGTACTTTAATATTTATATTTTTGACAACTTTTACTTTTACTACATTCCTAAAGAAGGGTATGTACTTTTTACTCCATACATACATTTTCCCTGACACTCAAAAGTACTCATTATGTTTTGAAAGCTTAACAGGACAATAAAATGGTCTAATTCACACACGTATCAAAAGACCATCCCTGGTCATCCCTACAGCCTCTTATCTGGAGGACTCATTAACATGTTCACAGTACAGGTTCCCCAAGGGCCCCCCCCCCCGCTCAATTCAAAAGGTGGCGCACAGAATGCAAAAATATTCTTTGAAATATTTACCCTCCACACATTAACAAGTCCAATAGCTCAAATGAAAGATAAACACCTTGTTCATCTACCCAGCGAGTCAGATTTCTAAAATGTTTTACGGCGAAAACATAACACATATTTATGTCAAACCACCACAAAGACAGACGATATACAGCCATCTTGTCGAACAAAAGATGCAATCACAAACGCAGGATTAAAAGAAAAATAATTCACTAACCTTTTGAAAATCTTCATCAGATGACAGTAATAGGACATGTTACACAGTACATTTGTTTTTTTCAATAATATGCCATTTATATCCATAAATCACCGTTTACATTGACGCCATGTTCAGAAAATCCTCAAAAATGTCCGGAGAAATTATAGATAGCTCCGCCAGATAACAGAAATACACATCATAAACTTTGACTAAATATACATGTTCTACATATAGTTAGAAAGATACACTGCTTCTTAATGCAACCGCTTTGTCACATTTATTTTTAACGTTAAAGAAATCGCTCACTATGCAATAATCTGAGGCGGCGCTCAGACGTAAGCAATATTTCTCCTCTATGTTGGAGTCAACAGAAATACAAAATTACAACATAAATATTCCCTTATCTTTGATGGTCTTCGATCAGAATGTAGTGGAAGGAGTCATACTTACCCAATACATTGTTTTGTTTCAAGTCGTGTGTCTTTGTATTAGCATCTGCTAACACTTTCAGCTGAAATGCATCCAAAATGACTTCTGGTCCCGAACAGTTGCGCATCAAAACTTCAAAATTGCATATTATATGTCGACTAAACTGGTCAAACTAAGTGCAGAATCAAGCTTTAGGATGTTATAAACGTACAAAACAATTGGCGATTTAACCGGACAAAAGCAATTCTTCTCAGACAATATGGAACAGAGGAATGACTGTGTACAATTCGCGCCCTAACGCGCATGTATTTTCTCGCGACACCCACTCTTTTGCCACCCAAAGGGTCAAAGCTCGCGGGATTTGCACAATTAAACGCTCTACTGAATGAGGACATCTAGTGGAAGACATAGAAAGTGTTTCCAGATCCATAGCTGGTTGGGAAGGGTGGGGGCGATGGCGTCAAAGTTGGCCCAACTTTCATGTTTCCAAAACTAGTTTGGGAGATTGGCTGCCCTGTGAGTTCTGCTATACTTACAGACATAATTCAAACGGTTTTAGAAGCTTTAGAGTGTTTTCTATCCAATAATAATTATTGTATGCATATATTAGCAATTTTGGACAGATTTATTTTCAGTTTACTATGGGCACGCAATTCATCCAAAGGGGGCAGTAATTGTCCCGAGCCTGAACAGGTTTTAAACACATGCTTCATTCGTAAATTATGTCTGAGTGTTGGAGCGTGGCCCTGGCTATACACAAATCAAATTTAAACAAGAAAATGATGCCATCTGGTTAGCTTAATATAAGGACTTTGAAATTATTTTGATACTTCAGCATGTTTTATCAATTACATTTACTTTTGATACTTAGTATATTTCAAACCAAATACTTTTAGAACTTTATTCAAGTAGTATTTTACTGGGTGACTTTTACTTGTCATTTTCTATTAAGGTGTCTGTACTTTTAGTATGACAACTGGATACTTTTCCAACACTGACTTTAAGCTATGCTTTCTCTAGCACACCAATTGATGTAATTCAGAAACACTTGGTTTTGAATCACAAAGAAGACTTTTCTATTCCACTTCCATTGTCATACCGTCAAACTAATATTGTTATAATGCAGCATTTCCCAAACTCGGTCCTCGGGACCCCAAGGGGTGCACATTTTATTTTTTGCCCTAGCAACTAAAATAATCCACTCATTATCAAGCTGTGATTACTTGAATCAGCTGTGCAGTGCAAAAACCAAAACGTGCACCCTTTGTGGTTCCCAGGACAGAGTTTTGGAAATGCTGGAATAATGTCTCTCATGCATCCTGAAATTAGGGCTGGTAATAGACTATGATTTTGGAGCTCAAACTGATAACCATATACATAGAATGATTAATAGTAATAAAATGCTTAATTATCCATTAGTCTCCCACAGTGGCGATTTTAGCATGTATATCTTGGGGGGGCAAACAAAAAACATTATTTTTAGACGCATGCCAGCAAAACCACAACACAACACTAAACAATACATTAATTGCACTATAACAGTGACAAACAGTGCCCACAAACTGTTAGGGCCTACATGAAGCTGTCCCAACAGCAGAGCGTTCTTTTCAGCACCATAGAGGGAATCCTTACCACTGCTACACTTGGCTATCAGCAGAGCCTTGTCTGGCAGCAAATTTTTTAATTCAGCCTCATTTAGCTTACAGCTTATATGACTGGCTTGCTTAAACAAATGTGGTTACTACTGAAAATAGAGATGTACAAACTATAAGGGAACGACAAGCTGATAAGAGGAAATCCATAATTTCGATTAGACATGAATCAAAAACTAGACAGACGTAATCAATATAACTGTTTGTTAGGCACTTTTGAAATGTACAGGGACAGAACTCAGAACATGGGCCATTCTTACAGTGTTCTCCCTGTACACCAAGTCAGAACCGTAGGATAAATAAAGGGGGCATATAAGCAGACAATGAACGTCTTACAATATTCAATGATTACATTTCTCTAAAACAGGTTATAGGCTACATATGCACAGAACAGTAGGTGAAATTAAGAGGGGTAAATAGACCAAATGATTAGGCTTCTGCACATGGACTACTAACATTGTACTACACAACATATACTTAGTATTACTTTCTTAGCTACAGTATACATATCTCCCTGGCATTTTACATTATTTTTGCAGCATCATACAATACATTTTTGGACTCACCTTGTTGTGCTGTGCTCACATGAAAAGGAAGTTGGTGCGGCGGTCCTTCATGGGCAATTTTTGTCATAAAAGTCTGGCATTCTCTGAATTTATGGTGCTTTTTAAACAATTGGGAACTCTGATAAAAACAAGGTTGAATCATGATGATGTAAATATTCTTCAGGTTGTAGTACCAAGAAAGAGGCCAGATTTACAATTCTGAGTTATTGAACTCGCTGAAGTCAAGTTTTCGCAGTTCCGAGTTAACTGTTCTTTTGGGCACGGTACAAATCATGCCTCATCAACAGCATGGCCAATGTTGAATGTTTATCATTTTAAACTTGGAAAAGAGCCCCTTAATCCCAGATTTGGGACCACACAGCCACTGTCACTAATTCCTTCCAAACCACTCATTGTTGAATTTGCGATTTCCAACTTGTTGCGTAATGTTTATGTCCAATGGCCGATGAGTACCAATTCGTTTTATCTATAATTTCTCTTCATTATTTTTCTTCATATGACAAAGATTAAAAGGGATTTCCCAGTAGATTGTCGACTTGATTCATGATGATGACTGCTAGCTAATATTTTGAAAGTATGATGTTGACATGATCAGTCCAATCAAAGCTACTGTACATATAATGTCATTTGATGTAATTCTATCTGTGGCCAATGACCTAGAGCCTTCTTGGATGGGCACATCTAATGTAACTCTATGGCAGCACCCAAAGGGCAACATTTTTCGAGGTCTACCCTTAGATTTGGTGGTAACGTAGTGTCCCCATGAGTGACAAAACACTGAGACAATCATGGCGCAACGCTCCGTATTTTCTGCTGGCTTGCCCCACCACAGAAAGCACTGAGCTCGGCTGAAACACCTGCATTTTGGAGCTGCCATACTCAAGAAAACAAAGAGACCATGCGGCTTTATTAACTCAATGATATATATGTGACACATTTTAATACCCAATTTCTTTATTTTATTTTAATACTTTTTTAGCTAAAAATGTGGGGCTCAATGTGCCCTGAATGACGAGTGGCCACTGCTGCTATATGATAACCTGCTGTATGATTACCTGCTGTATGAAACATTTAGCTTACCATATTCAGCCATAGATAATTACTGTTATTATTACCCTAATCGTAATCAATCAAATGTATTTATGTAGCCCTTTTTACAACAGCAGATATACAGAAACCCAGCCTAAAACCCCAAACAGCAAGCAATGCAGATGTAAAAGCACGGGGTACAGATACAGGCCAGGCTAGTGCAATGCAGCCAGTTAAGTTAATTCCTTTCATAATGGAGTTTCTCCTCACATATGTATGAATAGAAGTGCTGCTTTTGTGACCATGGACCTTGTATGTAAGTATGTACCATGACATGTAGAGAGAGGGGAGAGCTGGAGGAGGGGAGGTGGTTTTAAGAGCCTGAGGTGATGCCTCCAGCTCCAGCTCTCCTATAAGTCTGAGAGAGATGTACTGGAAAGTCACTCCAGGTAGAGAGAGTGGGTGTGTTGTGTGTGTGTGTGTGTTGATATTATGACCCTGACCTTAATGAGTCCAGGCCAGGCTTAAGCAATGCAGCCACCTATTGAATTCCCTTCATAATGGAATATCTCCTCACATTTATGCATTCACCGTAACACAGAGAGAGGTGAGGGGGTGGAGGGGAATAGGAGGGGAGATGGCTTTAATAGCCTGAGGCTTTGAGCTCCAACACAGGTGTCTATGTGTGTGTGTGTGTGTGTGTGTGTGTGTGTGTGTGTGTGTGTGTGTGTGTGTGTGTGTGTGTATGTGTATGTGTGTGTATGTGTGTGTGTATGTGTGTGTGTGTGTGTGTGTGTATGTGTATGTGTGTGTGTGTGTATGTGTGTGTGTGTGTGTGTGTGTGTGTGTGTGTGTGTGTGTGTGTGTGTGTGTGTGTGTGTGTGTGTGTATGTGTATGTGTATGTGTGTGTGTGTGTGTGTGTGAGAGCATGTATGAGGGAGTCATTAGTTGGATTAGTAGGCCTGACTGATCTAATGTCATCCACAAGTCCCTCAGGTAGACGGGGAGAGACACTCCTCACAGTCCCTCAGGAACAGGACTGATTTAGGATGGGACACACATCCATGCACACACACACAGGCACTTAAGCTGAGTGAGGCTGCCATTAATGGCTTCAAGAGGTTCCTCTGCTCTCCTGTCATCTATTCTTAACAGAACACTACTTTGGTCACCAGGGTAGGGTACAGTAGTGTCCATGAAGAGAAATCAGTGCATCATCTACCAGGGGTGGGCAACTCCAGTCCTCGAGGGCCTGATTGGTGTCACACTTTTTCTCCATCCCTAGCAAACACAGCTGATTAATCTAATTGCATTCTGAACTGAAGATTATGATTAAGTGATTATTGGAGTCAGGTGTGTTAGCTGGGGCAAAACTGACACCAATCAGGCCCTCGAGGACTGAAATTGCCCACCCCTTATCTAGACAATATTATGGCTTATTCGCTAGAAAATATGTTTATTTTGATAATGGTTCAACATTCACAAATAATGTTTTTTTATATTGAACAAAATATTAAAGTAAAAAATCTATCCAAAATAAACTGACATGCACAAACAGAAACAATACACTGCAAAAACAAAACACACAAATACATGCCCGCACTTTCCCACAATCACACAAAAAAACACAAACGCGACATGTGCACAACCACAACCAGTCAGAAAGTTGGAAACCCCCGAGCCCCGACCGGCACACATGCGCGGCACAAGTAGCCGTCACTTCCACTTAAGCACCACACTCCCCGAAATGGTCCACATATGGCCTCCAAACCCTGTCATATAAGTCTGGTTTTTGTTTGACTTCATAGTATATAGAAACCTAGTGGGATGTAACTAGATAGTTCAGTCCTCCAGTTTGTTATTGATTGTAAATATGAGGCGTTTCCAATTGATGGCTATACACATTTTTGCAGCAATTAGACCAATATTAACATTTCCCAACAGACAAAATCGTGGAGATGGAATAAATTCCTAGCCACAATGAAATAATAGCACATACAGTACCAGTGAAAAGTTTGGACACATCTACCGATTCAAGGGTTTTTCTTTATTTTTACTATTTTCTACATTGTAGAATAACAGTGAAGACATCAAAAAAAGTATATAACACATATGGAATCATGTAGTAACCATTTTATATTTGAGATCCTTCAAAGTAGCCACCCTTTGCCTTGATGACAGCTTTGCACACTCTTGGCATTCTCTCAACCAGCTTCACCTGGAATGCTTTAATAAAATTATTGAAGGAGTTCTCACATATGCTGAGCACTTGTTGGCTGCTTTTCCTTCCCTCTGTGATCCATCTCATCCCAAACCATCTCAATTGGGTTGAGGTCGGGTGATTGTGGAGGCCAGGTCATCTGATGCAGCACTCCATCACTCTCCTTTCTTGGTAAAATAGCCCTAACCCAGACAGGAGGTGTGTTGGGTCGTTGTCCTGTTGAAAAACAAATGATAATCCCACTAAGCGCAAACCAGATTGACTGGCCTATTGTTGCAGATTGTTGTGGTAGCCATGCTGGTTAAGTGTGCCTTGAATACTAAATAAATCACTGACAGTGTCACCAGCAAAGCACCCCCACACCATCACACCGCCTTCTACATGCCCAATGGAACTACACATGTAGAGAGATCATCCGTTTACCTACTCTGCGCCTCACAAAGACAAGGAGGTTGGAACCAAAAATCTCAAATTTGGACTCATTAGACTAAAGGACAGATTTCCACCGTTCTAATGTCCATTGCTTGTGTTTTCTTGGCACAACCCAGTCACTTTTTATTATTGGTGTCCTTCAGTAGTGGCTTCTTTGCAGAAATTTGACCGTGAAGGCCTGATTCACGTCTTCTTTGAACAATTGATGTTGAGATGTGTCTGTTACTTGAACTCTGTGAAGCATTTATTTGGGCTGCAGTTTCTGAGGCTGGTAAATCTAATGAACTTATCCTCTACAGCAAATGTAATTATTGGTCTCACTTTACTGTGGAGATCCTCATGAGAGCCAGTTTCATCATAGAGCTTGATGGTTTTTGCGACTGCACTTGAAGAAACGGTCAAAGTTCTTGAAATGTTCCGCATTGACTGACCTTCATGTCTTAAAGTGATGATGGACTGTCGTTTCTCTTTGCTTATTTGAGCTGGTCTTGCCATAATATAGACTCGGCCTTTTACCAAATAGGACTATCTTCTGTATACCACCGCTACCTTGTCACAACACAACTGATTGGCTCAAACGCATTAAGAAGGACAGGAAATGCATTCCAGGTGACTACCTCATGAAGCTGGTTGAGGGAATGCCAAACATGTGCAAAGCTGTAATCAAGGCAAAGGATGGCTACTTGTTTAACACTTTTTTGGTTACTGCATTATTCAATGTGTGTTATTTCATAGTTTTGATGTCTTCACTATTATTCTACAATGTAGAAAATGGTACAAATATTTAGTAAAAAAAACTTGAATGAGTAGGAGTATACAAACTTTTCACTAGTACTGTACATTAGTGGAGGCTCCTCAGAGGAAAAAGGGGAGGATCATCCTCCTCAATGAATTTTGTAAAAATATAAATAGTGAAACATAAAAAAATGTGTCCTTTTTTGATAAAAATATACTAAATATATAGTTGATTAAAACATACTCTTTAGCAATGAAGGTCTACAGTAGCCTCAGCAGCACTCTGTAGGGTAGCACCATGGTGTAGCCAGAGGACAGCTAGCTTCTGTCCTCCTCTGGGTATGTTGACTTCAATACAAAAACCTAGGAGGCTCACGGTTCTCACCCCCTTCCATAGAAGTAATTATGACAACATCCGGAGGATGTCCTCCAACCTATCAGAGTTCTTGTAGCATGAACTGACATGTTGTCGACCCAATCAAAGAATCAGAGAATTAATCTAGTACTGAAAGCATAAGCTACAGCTAGCACTCACAACATGAGTTGTTGACTCAAAGATAGTGTCGTGTCTTTGGCATCATTAAAGTGAAGACTTGTTTTATCAAATCCATTCTCTGTAATTATTATTACGCGATTAAACGAATCATGTACATTTAAATAATGTGGAAGTCGGGGCACCAAAGAAAGTCTTCAAATTACAAAGTTATAGTTTTCCTAATATAACTTCTCAGATATTTTAATATCTGATCAGTTAGTCTTCTAATTAATGAATCATTCTTTACCTCACGTTAGTCTCATTCCAAACGTCATAATTTGTTAGTTATCTGCACGAACCCAGCCTTCACTATGAATCATCCATACATCAATTGTCTTAATCATTTATTTACTAACTAACTAAGTAATCACAGAAATGCATAAACAGACAACAATATATATGGTTACAAGGAAATGATAAGGGAAGTGGGTGTGGACTGAGAAGGCCGGGAAAGACAAGAGACACGACACAGTTGATAATTATAATACTAATCCTTTGCACATGAACTCTCACTCATTTGGGAATAATTGCAATCAATATATATATTTACGCTAAGTGTGTCGTCATGATCTCTGTTGGAGTCGTCCGTCTTTCTGTTGGAAAGTTCATCTGAACTTCTCTTTGCGTCCCTGGAGTCTTTTCTTGGTTAGAATGGATACTTCAGAGTCCCATTCAGAAATATTCTTATGAAATAGATGTTTCGGCGGTTGTCGGTCTTCGCATATAGTCAACATAAATTCTAGCTGCAGACTAGTAATTAGTATCAAAGATTTGCTCTTATTCTGTCGGTATCGATAGTCTCAGAGTTGAACCATTTCCACCAGTATCGCCAATGCTCCACGTGGTTTGGTTAGGAATTCAACAACCGAGGAATGCATGGTCTCTACTCAAACCTTAGCCCTCTCGGTAATCAAGGTACGCATGGTTTGCAGATGATTTCTCTAGATGGGGGTTTTATTCGGAACAGCAGAAAAGGCTGTTCCATGATGCCAGATCAATGTCTGTGCTCACGGGGCGGACCAATGACTTAGTTAACTTCAAAGGGAATTGGATTCTCTTTCATTAAACAGTTTAAAATTACATTACATATTTTCACAAATAGTTTAATCTTTACTCATTAATTTTATATAGTTATGGTAATGTGGCTGTATTGTCTCTGTATTGTCTCTCAATGAGGTCACAAACATTAAATTCAACATTTAAACTCAGTTTTTCACAATTCCTGACATTTAATCCAAGTAAAAATTCCCTGTCTTAGGTTAGTTAGGATCACCACTTTATTTTAAGAAAGTGAAATGTCAGAATAATAGTAGAGAGAATGATTTATTTCAGCTTTTATTTCTGTCATCACATTCCCAGTGAGTCAGAAGTTTACATACACTCAATTAGTATTTGGTAGCATTGCCTTTAAATTGTTTAACTTGGGACAAACGTTTCAGGTAGCCTTCCACAAGCTTCCCACAATAAGTTGGGTGAATTTTGGCCCATTCCTCCAACAGAGCTGGTGTAACTGAGTCAGGTTTGTAGGCCTCCTTGCTCACACCCACACGGTTTTCAGTTCTGCCCACAAATTGTCTATAGGTTTGAGGTCAGGTCTTTGTGATGGCCACCCCAATACCTTGACTTTGTTGTCCTTAAGCCATTTTGCCACAACTTTGGAAGTATGCTTGGGATCATTGTCCATTTGGAAGACCCATGTGCGATTAAGATTTAACTTCCTTACTGATGCCTTGAGATGTTGCTTCAATACGATCTTCGCCCCCATGTACAGTTGCAAACCGTAGTCTGGCTTTTTTATGGCGGTTTTGGAGCAGTGGCTTCTTCCTTGCTTTGCGGCCTTTCAGGTTATGTCGATATACATTTACATTTACATTTAAGTCATTTGGCAGACGCTCTTATCCAGAGCATAGGACTATATATAGGACTCGTTTTACTGTGGATATAGATACTTTTGGGGAGGCAGGGTAGCCTAGTGGTTAGAGCCAGAAGGTTGCAAGTTCAAACCTCCAAACAGGCACTGTTCCTAGGCTGTCATTGAAAATAAGAATTTTTCTTAACTGACTTGCCTGGTTAAATAAAGGTAAAATAAAAAAATAAATGTTCCTTTGCTGTTGTTCTTGGATTTATTTGCACTTTTTGCACCAAAGTACATTCATCTCTAGGAAACAGAATGCACCTCCTTCCTGAGTGGTATTGCTTGTACAGATGGACATGGCACCTTCAGGCGTTTGGAAATTGTTCCCAAGGATGAACCAGACTTGTGGAGGTCTACAAATTTTTTCTGAGGTCTTGGCTGATTTCTTTTGATTTTCCCATGATGTCAAGCAAAGAGGCACTGAGTTTTAAGGTAGGCCTTGAAATACATCCACAGGTACACCTTCAATTGACTCAAATTTCTCATGTTAATTAGCCTATCAGAAACTTCTAAAGCCATGACATCATTTTCTGGAATTTTCCAAGCAAAGGCACAGTCAACTTAGTGTATGTGAACTTCTGACCCACTGGAATTGTGATACAGTGAATTATAAGTGAAATAATCTGTCTGTAAACATTTGTTGGAAAAATTGTGTCATGCACAAAGTAGATGTCCTAACCGACTTTCCAAAACTATAGTTTGTTGACAAGAAATTTGCTGAGTGGATGTAAAATGAGTTTTAAGGACTCCAACCTAAGTGTATGTAAACTTCCGACTTCAACTGTATATAGGGAAGGTAATCAGAGAAGTGATGGAGTCCAGGTGAGTCTGACCATGCGCAGGTGTGCACCATAATGAGCAGCCTGGTGACCTAGAGGACAGAGAGCGAGCATGTGATGTTCACTTACTTAGCTAGCACATGCAGCTAGCTAGTTTAGCCTACTCAAACAAAGGGATGCTATGTTAGCTAGCTGGCTATGACTATCCAACTACTACTGGAACTCTTCCAAGTCAAGATAAGTGTTTGGTTTTACTCATTTATTGCCGCTGGGGCCCACCGGTATAACAGCTAAACTGCTTAATGACTGTACAGTGTACTGCATGATTGTAGCGGGTTTACTAACGCGTTAGTTCTATTAGCTATGTTGACTGTGATGTTACTTTAGCTCATTTGGTAACAACGATATAGGCTGTGTGTAGCGGTTATGATATGGTTTGGCTTGGAAAGGTGTTTTCACCTGTTCACATATAGCTGATGAGTTGTACATTGAAGTCAACAAGCAAAGGGAAAAGGTAAGAGGTGGAGAGCACATATATGCAAGAAGGAATACAACGTGGCTGCAATAAAAGTGAACTGTGTGATCAGGGGTGTATTCATTCTGCCGATTCTGTTGAAAAACTTTTCTTAAATGGAATCAAACAGAATGGAACATGGTTAACATACAGTACCTGAATGTGTCCAATTGAAACTCTCATTTACAACTGTTGAACTTATGATTACACCCTAGATCAGCTAGATCCAGGCAAGAGTGTGCAGGGCGGTATTGAATGTGTCACTGTCTTTCATCTCAAATTTCTCTCTCAACCTGTGTTCAACTACTGTCACGCCCTGACCGTAGATTGCTTTGTATGTTTCTATTTTTTGTTTGGTTAGGGTGTGATGTGGTTGGGCATTCTATGTTTGTATGTCTAGGTTGTGTGTTTCTATGTTTTGGCCAGGTATGGTTCTCAATCAGGGACAGCTGTCTTTCGTTGTCTCTGATTGAGAACAATACTTAGGTAGCCTGTTTTCCCACTTAGTTGTGGGTGGTTATTTTCTGCTTCGTGTTTTTTTGCACCTGTCATAACTGTTTCGGCTATTTTGTTATTTTGTATTAAGTGTTCAGTCAATAAATAATATGAACACGTACCACGCTGCACCCTGGTCTTCACCTTCTTCCAATGAATGAATTTACAACTACGTTGTAAACTTTCATTCGTAGGCTATTATGTAGCAACCTCATGATGGGTATAGGGAAATTTGAGCATCATGTCGTAGCCAAAACATGTTGCAGACAAATCTTATATTGAACTGGGTGAATGGAATATGAATGACACTCATTCAATATGCGGTAATAGAAATAAGGCCATGCTCATGAAAAAAAATGCCCCTGACTGCCACTGACATACAATGCTTTCGGAAAGTATTCAGACCCCTTGACTTTTTCCATATTTTGTTACATTACCGCCTTATTCTAAAATTGATTTTTTTTCTTCCCTTCCCTCAATCTACACACAATACCTGTCACGCCCTGGTCGTAATATATTGTGTTTGTCTTCATTTATTTGGTCAGGCCAGGGTGTGACATGGGTTTATTGTGGTGTGTTTTGTCTTGGTTTTATGGGGTGTTGGGTGTGTGGTTTAGTGGGGTTATCTAGCAAAGTCTATGGCTGTCTGGAGTGGTTCTCAGAGGCAGGTGTTTATCGTTGTCTCTGATTGGGAACCATATTTAGGCATCCATATTCTTTGAGTATTTCGTGGGTGATTGTTCCTGTCTGTGTTTATTGTCACCAGATAGGCTGTATAGGTTTCCACATTCCGTTTGTTGTTTTTGTATTATTAGTTATTTCATGTCGAGTTCCTTTTTCATTAAAGAACATGAATAACCCCCACGCTGCATTTTGGTCCGCTTCTCCTTCGACAGACGAGAACCGTTACAATACCCCATTAGGACAAAGCAAAAACAGGTTTTTAGAAATGTTTGCAAATGTATAAAATAAAGAACTGAAATAACACATTTACATAAATATTCAGTACTTTGTTGAAGCATCCTCAAGACTTCTTGGGTATGTCGCTACAAGCTTGGCACATCTATATTTGGGGAGTTTCTACCATTCATCTCTGCAGATCCTCTCAATCAATCAGACAAATGTATTTATAAAGCCCTTTTTACATCAGCAGATGTCACAAAATGTTATACTGAATCCCAGCTTAAAACCCCAAACAGGCAGGAACCTAGGAAGAAACCTAGAAGGAACTCTGAGGGGTGGCCGGTCCTCTTCTGGCTGTGCCGGGTAAGGATTAGAAGAGTACATGGCCATTTAAGGCCAGATTGTTGTTCAAGATGTTCAAATGATCATAGATGACCAGAATGGTCAAATAATAATCAGTGGTTGGAGAGGGTGCAACAGGTAAGTACCACAGGAGTAAATGTCAGAGGTTGAGAGAGAAGCAGGTCCTGGACAAGGTAGCACGTCTGATGAACAGGTCAGGATTCCCTAGCCGCAGGTAGAACAGTTGAAACTGGACCAGCAGGACAACCAGGTGGACTGGGGACAGCCAGGAGTCATCAGGGCAGGTAGTCCTGAGGGATGATCCGAGGGCTCAGGTCATCTGGGAGGGGAGGGAGAGAGAATTAGAGGGAGCATATTTAAATTCACACAGGACACCAGATACGACTTACACCAGATATAACAGACTGACCCTAGCCCCCCAGTACATAGACTATTGCAGCATAGATACTGGAGACTATGGTGTGGGGGCTGTGCTTTGGCAGAGACAGGGGTGGGTCGGAGGACACCGTGGCCCCGTCCGACAATATCCCCAGACAGGGCCAACCAAGCAGGATATGACCCCACCCACCACTAGACGGATATCAACAGTTTCACCAACTTACTTCCCTGAGCTAAGGTTGAGTATAGCCCACAAAGATCTCCTCCACTGCACAAGCCTGAGGGGGAGGGGCGCAAAACCAGACAGGAAGATCATGTCTGTGACTCAACCCCTCTCCTAGGGATGGCATGAAGAGCACTAGTAAGCCAGGGACTCAGACCCCGTAATAGGGTCAGAGGCAGATAATCCCAGTGGAGAGAGGGGAGCTGGCCAGGCAGAGACAGCAAGGCAGTTCGTCGCTCCAGTGTCTTGCCATTCACCATCGCAACTCTAGGCCAGACTACACTCA
Source organism: Oncorhynchus masou masou (assembly GCF_036934945.1). Taxonomy (NCBI): domain Eukaryota; kingdom Metazoa; phylum Chordata; class Actinopteri; order Salmoniformes; family Salmonidae; genus Oncorhynchus; species Oncorhynchus masou. Next base: position 28,025,776 of record NC_088227.1, read on the forward strand.
ATCATAGGACCTACTGAAGAGATGAGTCTTTTTTACATTTATTTAACTAGGCAAGTCAGTTAAGAACAAATTCTTATTTTCAATGACAGCCTAGGAACAGTGGGTTAACTGCCTGTTCAGGGGCAGAACGACAGATTTTGTACCTTGTCAGCTTGGGGGTTTGAACTTGCAACCTTCCGGTTACTAGTCCAACACTAACCACTAGGCTACCCTGCCGCCCCGTTTTCAGTAAAGACTTAAAGGCCGAGACTGAGTCTGCGTCTCTCACATGGATAAGCAGATCATTCCATAAAAATGGAGCTATATAGGAGAAAGCTCTGCCTCCAGCTGTTTGCTTAGAAATCTTGAGGACAAAAAGGCCTGCATCTTTTGACCATAGCGTAAATGTAGGTAAAGTTGAAGTTGGAATTTTACATTCACTTAGGTTGGTGTCATTTAAACTTGTTTTTCAACCACTCCGAAAATGTCTTCTTAACAAACTATAGTTTTGGCAAGTCGGTTAGGACATCTTTTGTGCATGACGCAAGTATAAACACCATGGGACCATGCAACTGTCATACCGCTCAGGAAGGAGACTCGTTCTGTCGCTGTAATGGTTTTCTGGGGAAAGAGAGGCGGACCAAAACGCAGGGTGGTTACTGGTAAACATCTTTAATAAAGATGAACAATCTACAAAACAAGAAATGTAAAAAAAAAACCGAGACAGCCCTATCTGATACAACAGAGACAGGAACAATCACCCACAAAACAGGCTACCTAAATATGGTTCCCAATCAGAGACAATGACTAACACCTGCCTCTGATTGAGAACCATATCAGGCCAAACATAGAAATAGACAAACCAGACACACAACATAGAATGCCCACCCAGCTCACGTCCTGACCAACACTAAAACAAGGAAAACACACACGAACGATGGTCAGAACGTGACAGTCTCCTGGAGATGAACGCACTTTGGTGCGAAAAGTGCAAACCAATCTCAGAACAACAGCAAAGGACCTTGTGAAGATGCTGGAGGAAACAGGTACAAAAGTATCTATATCCACAGTAAAATGAGTCTTATATCGACAAGGAAGAAGCAACTGCTCCAAAACCGCATAAAATGGCCAGACTACGGTTTGCAACTGCACATGGGGACAAAGATCGTACTTTATGGAGAAATGTCCTGGTCTGAACACTGTTTGGCCATAATGCCCATCATTATGTTTGTAGGAAAAGGGGGAGGCTTGCAAGCAGAAAAACACAATCCCAACCGTGAAGCACGAGGGGTGGCTGCATCATGTTGTAGGGGTGCTTTGCTGCAGGAGGGACTGGTGCGCTTCATAATGGCATCATGAGGCAGTACGATTATGTGGATATATTGAAGCAACATCTCAAGACATCAGTCAGGAAGTTAAAGCTTGGTCGCAAATGGGTCTTCCAAATGGACAATGGACCCCAAGCATACTTCCAAAGTTGTAGCAAAATGGCCTAAGGACAACAAAGTCAAGGTATTGGAGTGGCCATCACAAAGCCCTTACCTCAATCCTATAGAAAATTTGTGGGCAGAACTGAAAAAGCATGTGCGAGCAAAGAGGCCTACAAACCTGACTCAGTTACACCAGCTTTGTCAGGAGGAATGGGCCAAAATTCACCCAACGTATTGTGGGAAGCTTGTGGAAGGCTTCCCGGAACATTTGACCCAAGTTAAACAATTTGAAGGCAATGCTACCAAATACTAATTGAGTGTATGTAAACTTCTGACCCACTGGGAATGTGATGAAAGAAATAAAAGCTGAAATAAATAATTCTCTCTACTATTATTCTGACATTTCACATTCTTCAAATAAAGTGGTGATCCTAACTGACCTAAAACATGGAATGTTTACTAGGATTAAATGTCAAGAATTGTGAAAAATGTAGTTGGCTAAGGTGTATGTAAACTTCCGCCTTCAACTGTGTATATGTATGTATATATATATATATATATATATATACAGGGAATACATATTGAGACTTAGGTCTATATTTCAAATGTGCCCTTAATACAACATATACAGTATATACACATGAAATAAAAAAGTTATGGGAAGCACAAATAAAACATCACAAATCACCCAGAAAAACTGTTACATTCCTCCACAAATAAGTCCTCAATCAATACTTTAAATTGCCCAAAAGGCACCAGAACATCAAGATGAAATGTATTTAGAATTTTGTACCAACAATGCGATGAATTAAGCTTGGTGGAGACCCTAGGAACTTCAAGAGTTAACCAATCCTGTGAAAGGGTTAGGCAACTCAGGTGTCGATACTTCAACAGCAAAGTTAGATAAGACGGAGGTTTATGAAGTACTAGGGCCTTGTAAGCAAAAATGGAGTAATGTCGAGATTTCTAGCAACGTCCAGCCAACCTTTTGATACAGGATGCAGTGATGGGTAACAAAACAAAGATCACTACGTTAAATGGCATCCAAAGGTTTAAGAGTAGTAGCACTTTGATAAATAATATCAACAAAATCAAGAACAGATTAAAAGATTGACTGAATAATCTGCCTCCTATTGCTTAGGGAAAGGCATGATCTGTTTCAGTAGAAAAAGCCTACTTTTCATCTTAGCTTCTTAACCAGCTCATCTATATGTTTTTTAAAGGTCAAATTCATATCAATCCAAATGCCTAAGTATTTATATGCGGGAACACGTACAATTGGAGAACTGTCTAATGAATGAACATGTAATTAAGCAGCAACATTCTTACGAGAGTTTAAAAACAACATGTATTTCATATTGGCCATATTAAGCAAATCAGCAAGGGATTCAGTGAGAGGAAAGTGACAGTTGGGGAGTGGCTGTTGGTTTAGATGCACTATTGTAAAGTGGCTGTTCCACTGATGTCAGAAGGTGAATTCACCAATTTGTAAGTCGCTCTGGATAAGAGCGTCTGCTAAATGACTTAAATGTAATGTAATGGATTCCTGCATACAGTAGCTATAAAATCTAACTGTAGATTTGACAAAGCCAGATCAACAGATGGCGCAATAGCATATGTATCATCCGCGTATAGATTAACTTGATTGACCAATGGTGTTTTTTTAAATAGTGAAGAGAGCAGGTCCCAAAATCCATCCCTGTGGTACACCTTTATGTACTGGGAGAAATTCAGACTTAACTCCATCAATCTTGATGGCCAGAGTTCTGTCATTAAGATAATCATGAAACAATGAACAGATGTCAGAGCTCAGGCCTATCGAGGACAACTTATTCAATAAAGTATCCTGATCAACAGTATCAAAAGCTTTTGACAGATCCAGAAACAAAGCAACACATTTAATTTTAGTGTCTAAAGCATTGACCAGATCATTAACAACTATAGTGGTTTCTGTAATAATGCTATGCCCAGGCCTAAACCATGATTGGTTTACATAAAACAAGCTAAATTGTACATTTACCAAGGATTCAAGAATCTTAGCTAGACAAGGAAGCCACAAGCTTGGTACATTTACCAAGGATTCAACAATCTTAAATAGACAAGGCAGCACAAAAGCTGATTTCCATACTTTTGGAATATTTCCTGATAACAATGTTAAATAAAAAAATATGGGTTATTGAGCAAACAATGATGGGTGCTGCACACTTAAACCGACCAGGATCCAATTGGTCGGCCCCTGTGGATTTCTTGTTGTCTATTGCTAGCAAAGCATCCAGGACTTATTTTTCTGTAAATAGCCTAAAAGAAAAGCTTTGACTATAATTTCTCTGATCATTCAGCAAGTTTCCCCTATCAGCTTCCAGCGCAATATCATTGTGAATAGGCTTAGAAGTCTTTTCAAAGAGATAGCACGCTGAAGTAAAATGGTGATTAAATGCATCGAAGATGACATTTCTTTTTTTGTAATGAGACCAGTGTCAAAATTATTTTGTTGTGGCCCAAAGGAGTAAGTAGAACCCTTCAGGGATTTGACAGTAGTCCAGAATTTAGCCATGTTCCCATTGCAATCCAAAGAGCGGTTACATAATAATCAGATTTGGCCTTTCTGATTAGTTTTACACAATGCTTCCTCAGTTGCTTAAAAGCTTGCCAGTCCAGGCCTAAGCCTCTGTTCTTGTTCTTGACCCAAGCATCATCTCTTTTATGAATGACTTCTAATAATTCCGGAGTGTACAAGGCATTAGCTTTAACCCTTAATTTTTGGAAGGGAGCGTGATTATCCACAATAGTGTGGAAGACATCTGCAAAAAGGTTCAAAGCTAAATCAGGTTCAGGGATAGCTGAAATACGAGCAAAGTCACTAAAATAAAGATCATGTAAAAAAACTGTTCACTTATGTTTTTAAAGTTCCTCTTTGTGATGACATGAGGCTAGGATTGTTGTTTTATCTCATCTCTAACACAAACAGCGGGTCAATGGTCACTAATGTCTGGGGCGAAGACACCCAAGCCTTTGGAGCCTATTGTCTGGGGAGCATTCGCAAATAATTGTCCAGATCATAGCAATCATCACGTTGTCCTGTTCACTTGTCAGTTTGCTTGAACAAATACATCATGGCTATAGCCTACCAATTAATTGGTTGTCATTTAAGCTGCATAGCCAATAGTCATTAAAGTGTTAGTCATTTGGACAGATCTCCTGAGTGGTGCTATGATTGTATTTTCAAAAAGAGTGTTTCAGTAGCCTAAGTATTCCAGTGCCCCATCTGTCGTACATTGTCTGTTGAGAGGCTGTCCTGTAGTCTATACAGTTCATTCATTGCCATTTCCACCATTGTCCTTGTCCAGGAATCAGGTGTCTTCTTTTGCTGATTTTAGTGGGATGTCTCTTTTCTTCCATTTGACCTGCAGTTGTGTGGGGTATACCACAGAAAACGGGATTTGTTTTTCCAATAGCTTTTTTATTTAACTCAATGTGCATTGAAATAAAACCAATTTACAATGTTTTACTGAGTTATCAATATCCTGCTGAAGTCTGAACTCGATCTTACTTTATCTTATCTAACTCCTGTGTATTTGGAGTTCAAGGTAACGTGATATTTTTTTGGCCCACATTAATTTACTCAGACGACGAACCTCTGCCAGAGGCATATACTCTTCATATTTCTTTTATCTGGAAATTATATTAGGCTCAAAATGGGATCCTTGTCAGATCCTATCAGACCTGGTTTCTTGTCTATTACTGATGACCTCAAATACTCCCAATCAAACAAAACTGAATGTGCTCGCCATTCATTGGCACAACAAAAGACCCATTGAGAAAAGATTCACAGTTTATACAACTTGATGTTTTCCTGTTGGTAAACAGAGGTTTCTTTTCAATGGTCCAATCGCCATGACAGCTTGAGGAATCTAGTTCTGATCTTCAGTTAACCCTCTGGGTTGTCTGAAAATTAAACAGCTAACTCTCTATGGCTCATGCTATTGCGCTATCTTGTGTTAACGTTATGTAATCTCTTTCACTAAACCATTACACAGGTCTGGGCATTGAATGTACGTGGAGACCATGTTGACCAAATCAATCTCTCTGCGGAGGGATTCATGTGTTTTTTGAATGCCTAATAATTTAGTGTTTACCCAGACAAGAAAATAACCAATGTTAGACTGGTGGGATTGTTGGGTCTGGCCTGGGTGTTGGGAAATGGAGGGTTAAGGCAAGGTCTTTCCTCTTTTCCTATTTTCTCTATTGCTATCTCTCTTTCTGTTTCTCTCTCTCATCATATTGCTCTTTATTCTTCCTTCCCGTTTTCTCTCGCTCTCTTCCCTTTCCCTCTTTGTCTCTCTCCCCTCTCTCTAGCTATATTGTCCATTGTGGGGAACCTGCTGGTGCTCATCATGGCATTTAAGCACTCATCTCACATGAAGCCCCCGGAGCTGCTGAGTGTCAACCTGGCAGTGACAGACCTGGGAGCTGCTGTCGCCATGTACCCTCTGGCTGTGGCCTCGGCCTGGAACCACCACTGGCTGGGAGGAGACACCACATGCATCTACTACGGCCTGGTAGGCTTCCTCTTTGGCACGGCCAGCATAATGACCATGACCGTGATGGCTGTGGTGCGTTTCGTCGTCTCCCTCAGCCTCCAGTCTCCCAGTGAGTATATAGAGCATGTGGAGTAGGAGTACCACAGGAAATTATGTTAGGACCATTGGAATTTGTGTATGTTTGAGTGAGTGTGTGAGTGTGTGAGTGAGTGAGTACCACCACTTGTAATCATAGGAACATTTTGGAAAGTAATTGTGAATGTTTGGAATAAAAAAACACACAAACAAGGAAACATTTACAAAAGTGGTGTGTGGTTAGGGACCCCAACTGACCCCACCAAGCATTTAAACCTGAAATATACCTCTTGTTTTTGAAGAGTACAACCCAGATATAGCAACAGATAAACTATATAAAGCTGCTCAAATTATATTATCACTCTCACACTACAGAGATCAGGGAAAATGTCTAAAGTCCGGACCTTGAGGTCAGAAGTGTAATATATACCCCTTAGCAGACGCTTTTATCCAGAGCAACTTACAGTGAGTGCTTACATGTTTGGTGTGCATATGTGAGCCCTCCAGGACATGAGCTCATGGCCTTTCTGTTGCTAGTGTTCTTACCAGCTGAGCCACACAGGAAGTACTGCTCTCCCCCTAAACCTCTTAGTGACCCACTGTCTGTGTGTGTTTCCCTAGAGGAGAAGATCAGCCGGAGGAACGTGAAGCTCCTGTGTTTGTGGACGTGGCTCTATGCCCTGCTGTGGGCCTGCTTCCCTCTCCTGGGCTGGGGCCGGTACGGTCCAGAGCCCTTCGGCCTTTCCTGCACCCTGGCCTGGGGAGAGATGAAGGAACAAGGCTTCTCCTTCGTCATCTCAGTCTTCTCCTTCAACTTGCTGGGGCCCTCCTTCATCATCCTCTGTTGCTACTTTGGCATTGCCTTGAAGCTGTACATTACCTACAAGTCCCTCGACAACAGCAAAAATATCCCAAACATCATCAAGATGCACCGCCGCCTTCTCATAGTGAGTGACTTGCTGACTTGGAGTTGAATTCCTATAGAGTTGTTTTTGTCACACCATCTTAATTTAAATTGATTTTTTAAAGGACTAGAATATGGACATTATACAGGCCTATTTACACATACATTTAACTTATTACGTTATATATACTGACCAAAATATAAACGCAACATGCAACAGTTACAGTTCATATCAGGAAATCAGTCAATTTAAATAAATAAATTATTCTCTAATCTATGGATTTCAGATGACTGGGAATGCAGATATGTGTCTGTTGGTCACCGATATCTTTAAAAAAAAGGTAGGGGCGTGGATCAGAAAACTAGTCAGTATCTGGTATGACCACCATTTGCCTCATGCAGTGGGACACATCTCCTTCGCATAGAGTTGATCAGGCTGTTGATTGTGGCCTGTGGAATGTTATTCCACTCCTCTTCAATGGCTGTGCGAAGTTGCTGCATATTGGCAGGAACTGGAACACGATGTCGTACACGTCAATCCAGAGCAACATGGGTGACATGTCTGGTGAGTATGCAGGCCATGGAAGAACTGGGACATTTTCAGCTTCCAGGAATTGTCTACAGATCCTTGCAACATGGGTCTGTGCATTATTATGCTGAATCACGAGGTGATGGCGGCGGATTAATGGCACGACAATTGGCCTCAGTATCTCATCACGGTATCTCTGTGCATTCAAATTGCCATCAAGAAAATGCAATTGTGTTCGTTGTCCTTAACTTATGCCTGCCTGCCCATAAGGTAACCCCACCGCCACCATGGGCACTCTGTTCACAACATTGGCATCAGCAAACCGCTTGCCCACACTGCGGTTGTGAGGCCGGTTGGACATACTGCCAAATTCTCTAAAACGACGTTGGAGACAGTTTATGGTATAGAAATGAACATTCAATTCACTGGCAACAGCTCTGGTGGACATTCCTGCAGTCAGCATGCCAATTGCACGCTCCCTCAAAACTTGAGACATATGTGGCATTGTGAATGTGACAAAATTACACATTTTAAAGTGGCCTTTTATTGTTCCAGTATAAGCTGCACCTGTGTATGATCATGCTATTTAATCAGATTATTGATATGCCACACCTGTCCGATAGATGGATTATCTTGGCAAAGAAAAAAATGCTCACTAACAGGAACGTAAACAAATTTGTGCACAAAATTTGAGAGAAATACATATTTTATTTCAGCTCATGAAACATCACTTTACATGTTGCATTTATATTTTTGTTCTGTGTATATACAGTGCCTTGCGAAGGTATTCGGCTCCCTTGAACTTTGCAACCTTTTGCCACATTTCAGGCTTCAAACATAAAGATATAAAACTGTATTTTTTTGTGAAGAATCAACAACAAGTGGGACACAATCATGAAGTGGAACGACATTTATTGGATATTTCAAACTTTTTTAACAAATCAAAAACTGGGCGTGCAAAATTATTCAGCCCCCTTAAGTTAATACTTTGTAGCGCCACCTTTTGCTGCGATTACAGCTGTAAGTCGCTTGGGGCATGTCTCTATCAGTTTTGCACATCGAGAGACTGAATTTTTTTTCCCATTCCTCCTTGCAAAACAGCTCGAGCTCAGTGAGAAAAAACCCTTGAAAGAGAGATATTTATAAAGGGAGACATCGTGCCAAAAAGGGGTTACATACATGTAAAAACACATCAGAACAAACTTCCTTTTGAATAAATGTATTGTATAAATGATTCTGCCTCCAGCTCCACTGCTCAGACATGGAGAAATGTGTGATATTTTGTTATTTTATACATTTGTAGACTTATTTTTTTTCAAAGGTTTTTTATTTGGCTTTTTTTAATGATTATACAGATAATACAGACATAACAGGTAGAGCGCAAAACACACACGGATCCCCTACCAAATCAAACCAACCCCCCCATGCTCCAACAGAGCCCCACCCCAATACCAGACTTAAAGCAGGCATGATATAGAATGAGTAAAATAATCAAATAGTATAAAATAAATTTAAAGTATATTATAAAACAAAAAGTTCAAAATAGTTATACAAATTCTAATTTGGGTTGGTTTATGGAGTTGTGAAATTAGCTGGGTCCATGTCTTCTACAAAGGATAGGAAAGGTTGCCAGATATTATACAATGTAATTACAGATCCCCTAATGGAGTAGCGTATTTTCTCTAGCTTGAGATGATGCATAACTTCCTTTATCCAATGGTTAAAAGTAGGAAGAAACCAATCCTTCCACTTAGTTAGTAGAAGACATCTAGCTAGAAGGGTAGTACATGCCAGCATGTTGCTATAGAACTGTTTAGAGGGGCCTCCTGTTGTGCCACTCCATAGAACTGTTTAGAGGGGCCTCCTGTCGTGCCACTCCATAGAACTGTTTAGAGGGGCCTCCTGTGGTGCCACTCCATAGAACTGTTTAGAGGGGCCTCCTGTCGTGCCACTCCATAGAACTGTTTAGAGGGGCCTCCTGTGGTGCCACTCCATAGAACTGTTTAGAGGGGCCTCCTGTCGTGCCACTCCATAGAACTGTTTAGATGGGCCTCCTGTCGTGCCACTCCATAGAACTGTTTAGAGGGGCCTCCTGTCGTGCCACTCCATAGAACTGTTTAGAGGGGCCTCCTGTCGTGCCACTCCATAGAACTGTTTAGAGGGGCCTCCTGTCGTGCCACTCCATAGAACTGTTTAGAGGGGCCTCCTGTCGTGCCACTCCATAGAACTGTTTAGAGGGGCCTCCTGTCGTGCCACTCCATAGAACTGTTTAGAGGGGCCTCCTGTCGTGCCACTCCATAGAACTGTTTAGAGGGGCCTCCTGTCGTGCCACTCCATAGAACTGTTTAGAGGGGCCTCCTGTCGTGCCACTCCATAGAACTGTTTAGAGGGGCCTCCTGTCGTGCCACTCCATAGAACTGTTTAGAGGGGCCTCCTGTCGTGCCACTCCATAGAACTGTTTAGAGGGGCCTCCTGTCGTGCCACTCCGTAGAACTGTTTAGAGGGGCCTCCTGTGGTGCCACTCCATAGAACTGTTTAGAGGGGCCTCCTGTCGTGCCACTCCATAGAACTGTTTAGAGGGGCCTCCTGTGGTGCCACTCCATAGAACTGTTTAGAGGGGCCTCCTGTCGTGCCACTCCGTAGAACTGTTTAGAGGGGCCTCCTGTGGTGGCACTCTGAAAAATGCAATAAAGGCAGAAGGTTTTATAGGTCTCTCCAGTATCCCAAACATCATCAAGACGCACCGCCGTCTTCACATAGTGAGTGACATGCTGACTTGGAGTTGAATTCCTATAGAGTTGTTTTTGTCACACCATCTTAATTTAAATTGATTTTTTAAAGGACTAGAACATGGACATTATACAGGCCTATTTACACATACTATTAACTTATTACGTTATATATACTGACCAAAATATAAACGCAACATGCAACAGTTACAGTTCATATCAGGAAATCAGTCAATTTAAATAAATAAATGATTCTCTAATCTATGGATTTCAGATGACTGGGAATGCAGGTATGTGTCTGTTGGTCACCGATATCACTCCATAGAACTGTTTAGAGGGGCCTCCTGTGGTGGCACTCTGAATAATGCAATAAAGGCAGAAGGTTTTATAGTTCTCTCCAGTATCTTAGAAAACGAGTGCAATAAAGTAGCAGAGTCTGCTGCCATCGGTCACAAGTGGGATCTATTTCTGGTCTAATCTTGGATCATTTTGTCTTTGACCAATGCAGCTGAAGAACTATTTTAAATTGAATTACAGCATGTCTTAGATATATACACTACCATTCAAATGTTTGGTGTCACTTAGAAATGTCCTTGTTTTTGAACGAAAAGGACATGTTTTGTCCATTAAAATAACATCAAATTAATGTTGTAAATGACCATTGTAGATGGAAACGGCAGATTTTGTATGGAATATCTACATAGGCGTACAGAGGCCCATTAACAGCAGCCATCACTCCTGTGTTTCAATGGAACGTTGTGTTACCTAATCCAAGTTTATCATTTTAAAAGGCTAATTGATCATTAGAAAACCCTTTTGCAATTATGTTATCACAGCTGAAAACTGGCCTTCTTTGGACTAGTTGAGTACCTGGAGCATCAGCATTTGTGGGTTCATTTACAGGCTCAAAATGGCCAGAAACAAAGACCTTTCTTCTGAAACTCGTCAGTCTATTCTTGTTCTAAGAAATTAAGCATATTCCATGCAAGAAATTGCCAAGAAACTGAAGATCTCGTACAACGTTCAGTGAGGAGATCCCTTTTCCAGCCCAGATATGAAACGCCCGGTCTAATAATGATGGAGAGAATGTATGGTTCTTAAATAACGGGGCTGAAGTTGAAAATTCACTGAGACCAAACAATCGCCTGAACTATTTCCAGTTTTTTAGAGAATGTTTCTCAATAGGGTTCTTAATGTATTTGGAAATGAACTGTCTCAGCTAGTTTATAACAGAGTAAGGCAGCTAAGGAGGTGGGTCCACAGGATGACATCTCCAAGGTCAACCATTTCGGGCCTGTAACAGTAATAATATTGAAAAAGTTTGAAAGTGCTAGACCACCCTGGGGGTGAGATCTCTGCAATACGCTCTTACGTATCCAAGGGCTTTTCTTGTTCCAGATAAAAGCAGATATCAGTTTATCTATGGAGATAAAAATAAAAAGATTTTGTCAGAAAGATAGGAATACATAGAAATAAGTTTAAAAACATAGGTAATACATTCATTTTAAGTGTTATTTCTTATGCCCAAAGAAAGAGAAAGGAAATCCCACCGTTCAAGATCCTGTTTCAGGGACAGTGTCCAAATCAGATTTTAACTGAAGATATGGATTCAACAACAATGTTACAACTGCATGGTCTTCAAAGTATATTTAGCTGGTTTGCTTTCTGCCCTCTGTTTCAGATCATTTTCTCTGCCTGCCCATTTTCACAGTGTTTCTTCTATCTTACAGATAGCAGTCCTGATCAGCCTGGGCTTCATCTTATCATGGGCTCCATACGGTTTGGTGAGCCTGGTGTCTGTCATCAGGGGCAGTGAGTTCATCCGGCCAGAGGTGACCATGCTGCCCTGCCTGTTTGCTAAGTCCTCCACTCTTTACAACCCCCTGATCTACTATATCTTCAGCAAGACCTTTAAGCAGGAGGTTAAGCAGCTGTGTGGTAGATCCAACGCATGCCACGCTTCCAGAGCCAGGAACAACATCACGGACAACGCCATCTACCTGGTGTGTGACGGCAGCCGGACGGAGAATGAGGAGAAGGTGGTGACCACGGTGGCTGGGAGGACCACTGAGGATAAGTTGTCCTCTGGGAAGAGCCGGAAGATGGAGACCAGGTTAAACTCATTCGACAGCCAATAGGAAGGCCTCGGGGAGGGAGGGAGGGGGGGGGGGGGAGGACATCATACAGTATATAATTTGAAATGAGCTAAGACCAATATATATGATTTTATTGTTATATGCCTGAATCAGTTGCTGTTGGCATGAAAATAGTTTTTACATAAAGACAAGTTATACTTTAAGTACAACTGTTGTGTGCAACAACTTGCAGGGTAATATCAAATCCTGTATTGATGGTTACATGAAAGAGGGCGTGTTTGCACTACTGTATCTTAACTTAATGGATGTGAGTGAAAAATGGCAACCAATGAGAGGATTTCTGGACTGGTTCCCAAGCCAATTGGCTGCCAGAGTGAAGAGGATTGACAATATGCTATAGCCAATAGGGAATCATAGACCGTATACGGTTTGAATGGACGGAGCGTACAGTAGGTGGGCTGTTTTCTTTAGACAAACACAGCTTCCATTGATCAATGCAGAGGAAAGAAGTGACCGTATTCCCATGGAGGAGAGGATGGATGGAGACACTAAGCCTGGGGGCAGCCTATCCCCTATGTAGAGCCATATGGGCCCTGGTCAAAAGTAGTGCCCTGCACTAAAGAGCACTGTTAATTGCTCAGGACTGATCCAATGAGGAGAGGAGAGGAGAGGATGGAGAAATGGATGCTTCTAGTGCTCAGGACTGATCCCATGAGGAGAGGATGGAGAAATGGATGCTTCTAGTGCTCAGGACTGAACCCATGAGGAGAAGAGAGGATGGAGAAATGGATGCTTCTAGTGCTCAGGACTGATCCCATGAGGAGAGGAGAGGATGGAGAAATGGATGCTTCTAGTGCTCAGGACTGATCCCATGAGAGGAGAGGATGGAGAAATGGATGCTTCTAGTGCTCAGGACTGAACCCATGAGGAGAGGAGAGGATGGAGAAATGGATGCTTCTAGTGCTCAGGACTGAACCCATGAGGAGAGGAGAGGATGGAGAAATGGATGCTTCTAGTGCTCAGGACTGATCCCATGAGAGGAGAGGATGGAGAAAAGGATGCTTCTAGTGCTCAGGACTGATCCCAGCCCAGCCTCAAAGGTTACACGCCAGCCACTAAGGGGGTTGAAAAGTCATAGTTGAGGTCGGACGGAATCTTTGTGAAGGACGAATTGGGTGTCTGTTCATATTTCCTTTTAATTCTGTTTAATATCCCCATGGCCACATAGCTTGGCAAACCCACTTTACCATGACAGTAATTCCTTTTGGATAAAAGCATCTGCTAAATGGCATATATTCTATATAATACTGTATTATTATATTATATTTGTCTTGAAATTTAGCAGGCACTCTTATCTAAATAGGATGCTAGCATGCTAAGTAGCAGTCAGCCAGGACTGTGAGCGGAGCCTGCTGAGGCTCCTCTGGGTGGGCAACCATGGATTGATGATGGGGATTTCATACATCTAGTTGACCGGGCTATGCCATAGACTGTACACTAATCTCATAGGTGATGCATCTGGGTTCCTACTAGAGGTCGACCGATAAATCGGAATGGCCGATTATTTAGGGCCGATTTCAAGTTTTCACAACAATTGGAAATCAGTATTTTTGGACACTGATTTGGCCGATTTAAAAAAAAAAATATTTTTTTACACCTTTATTTAACTAGGCAAGTCAGTTAAGAACACATTCTTAATTTCAATGATGGCCTAGGAACGGTGGGTTAACTGCCTTGTTCAGGGGCAGAACGACAGATTTTTACCTTGTCAGCTCGGGGGATTCAATCTTGCAACCTTACAGTTAACTAGTCCAACGCTCTAACCACCTGCCTCTCATTGCCCTCCATGAGGAGACTGCCTGTTACGCGAATGCAGTAAGCCAAGTTAAGTTGCTAGCTAGCATTAAACTTATCTTATAAAAAACAATCAATCAATCATAATCACTAGTTAACTACACATGGTTGATGATATTACTAGTTTATCTTGCGTGTCCTGCGTTGCATATAATCGATGTGGTGCGTATCGTTGCTCCAATGTGTACTTAACCATAAACATCAACGCCTTTCTTAAAATCAATACACAGAAGTATATATTTTTAAACCCCTAAGGCTCATATTTCTGTGTGTTATCATGTTATAACTAAGTGATAGAGCAGTCTGACTGAGCAATGGTAGGCAGCAGCAGGCTCGTAAGCATTCATTGACACAGCACTTTCGTGCATTTGCCAGCAGCTGTTTATGACTTCAAGCCTATCCTCTCCCGAGATTAGGCTGGTATAACCAATGTGAAATGGCTAGCTAGTTAGCAGGGTGCGCGCTAATAGTGTTTCAAACGTCACTCGCTCTGAGACTTGCAGTAGTTGTTCCCCTTGCTCTGCAAGGGTAATGCTGCTTCGAGGGTGGCTGTTGTCGTTGTGTTCCTGGTTCGAGCCCAGGTAGGAGCGAGGAGAGGGACGGAAGCTATACTGTTACACTGGCAATACTAAAGTGCCTATAAGAACATCCAATAGTCAAAGGTTAATGAAATACAAATGGTATAGAGATAAACAGTCCTATAATTCCTGCAATAACTTCAACCTAAAACTTCTTACCTGGGAATATTGAAGACTCATGTTAAAAGGAACCACCAGCTTTCATATGTTCTCCTGTTCTAAGCAAGGAACTTAAACGTTAGCTTTCTTACATGGCACATATTGCCCTTTTACTTTCTTCTCCAACATTTTTGGTTTTTACATTATTTAAACCAAATTGAACATGTTCCATTATTTTATTTGAGGCTAAATTGATTTCATTGATGTATTATATTAAGTTAAAATAAGTGTTCATTCAGTATTGTTGTAAGTGTCATTATTACAAAAACATTTTTAAAATCATCCGATTAATCGTTAGTGGCTTTTTTTTGGTCCTCCAATAATCGGTATCGGCGTTGAAAAATCATAATCGGTCGACCTCTAGTTCCTACAAATATATACGTAGTTTAGGAGCTCCATGAAGATGAGATATACAGTACATAACCTATTTCCCAAGTATTGGGGGGGGGGGGGGGAATTACCCTATATGGCCCCAAATAATGTTGTCATGCTTGTCATGCAACCATGGTATAGTTTGGAACTTTATTGTGAATACAGTCCTGTGGTATTGAGCAGTTCTGGTTTTTGGAACGTAGTTATTATGTAAGCGTCTTCATGGATTATTCATTTCTGCTATCACTGGTTTGCCAATGTCCTCACCCCCAGTGTTGTCTTAAGTGTTGCATACTAAATAACTTCCCTCTTTGTACTCTTTTTAAAGCAATGTCTGAAAAATACAATTACATTATTGTCAGGGAACCAAAAGTTTAAATGTATAGGCCTGTCACAATCATTTGATCATATCTCTAAACCTTCACGGAAGAAATACATGTTAATATATATATATATACAGTAGATAGATGAGAAAATCTTATAACACGTTGTTCCTCAATGTTACAAAAGGCCACTTTACACCGATTCAGTTGTCAGACTGAGTGCAGTTGTTTGCTTTTAAAGGGCAGGGGACAGTATAATTTGATGGGTGCTTACAGTGGGGCAAAAAAAGTATTTAGTCAGCCACCAATTGTGCAAGTTCTCCCACTTAAAAAGATGAGAGAGGCCTGTAATTGTCATCATAGGTACACTTCAACTATGACAGACAAAAAAAATTAACATTGGAAATGTGAGACACCATCAGGGAGTGGGGTCAATAATTTTAGAGGGGCTCCTGAGTGGTGCAGCGGTCTAAGGCACCGCATCTCAGTGCAAGAGGTGTCACTACAGTTCCTGTTTCGAATCCAGGCTGTATCACATACAGCTGTGATTGGGAGTCCCATTGGGCGGCTGTCACATTCTAACCATTGTTCGTGTGTGTTTTCCTTGTTTTAGTGTTGGTCAGGACGTGAGCTGGGTGGGCATTCTATGTTGTGTGTCTGGTTTGTTCATTTCTATGTTAGGCCTGATATGGTTCTCAATCAGAGGCAGGTGTTAGTCATTGTCTCTGATTGGGAACCATATTTAGGTAGCCTGTTTTGTGTTGGGTTTTGTGGGTGATTGTTCCTGTCTTTGTGTTTGTGGCACCAGATAGGACTGTTTTGGTTTTTGCACGTTTCTTGTTTTGGTAGATTGTTGTCCTTTCATCTTTATTAAAGATGCACAAAACTAACCACGCTGCATTTTGGTCCGCCTCTCTTTCCCCACAAGAAAACCATTACAGAATCACCCACCAACCAAGGACCAAGCGGCGTGGTAAACAGAGGCAGCAGGAGAAGCGACAGGTGCAGCAGGAGCAACAGCAGCAGCAGCAGCAACAGAGGCAGCAGGAGAAGCAGCAGCAGCAGGAGCAACAGCAGCAGCAGCAGTGGGAGAGGCTGCATTATTTGGAAGAATGGACTTGGGAGGAGATCCTTGACGGGAAAGGACCCTGGGCAGAGCCAGGGGAATATTGCCGCCCCAAAGCCTAGCTGGAGGCAGCGAAGGCAGAGAGGCGACATTATGAGGAGCTAGCATGGCAGAGCGGCTGGAAGCCCGAGAGGCAGCCCCAAAAATTTCTTGGGGGGTGGCACAGGGAGAGTGTGGCAGAGTCAGGAGTCAGACCTGAGCCAACTCCCCCTGTTTACCGTAAGGAGCCATGGATGGAATTGGAGCTGTCGGCGAAGCTGAGGGCTGAGTCTGAGAGTGTTGAGGATGTATTGGACAGAGTAGAGAGAAAGCTGTTGGTTTGGCATAGTATGCACGGCATTCGCCCTGAGGAGTGTGTCAGCTGTCCGATGCCACCTGTGTCAGTTCCTCGTACTCAGCCTGAAACGTGTGTTGGAGTCCCGGGGGATTTGATGCCGGCTATACACACCAGGTCTCCAGTACACCTTCTCAACCCAGTGTGTCCTATTCCTTGCACTCACCCGGAGGTGGGTGTCCCCGGCCCGGTACCACCAGTGCCGGCTCCCCGCACCAGGCTGTCTCTCCGTCCCATCAACACAGGTGCTCCCGCCTGTCCGGCGCTACCAGAGTTTCCGCCCCTTAGTCCAGAGGTGCCAGACCCCTTAGTCCAGAGGCGCCAGAGCTCCTCAGTCCAGCACTGCCAGAGCCTTCCTGTCCAGCGCTGCCTGAGCCGCCAGTCTGCCCAGTGCCGCCAGTCTGCCCAGTGCCGCCAGTCTGCCCAGCGCCGCCAGTCTGCCCAGCACCGCCAGTGCCGCCAGTCTGCCCAGCGCCGCCAGTCTGCCCAGCGCCGCCAGTCTGCCCAGCGCCGCCAGTCTGCCCAGCGCCGCCAGATCCGCCATTCAGCCAGGATCTGCCATTCAGCCAGGATCTGCCATTCAGCCAGGATCTGCCATTCAGCCAGGATCTGCCATTCAGCCAGGATCTGCCAGGATCCGCCATTCAGCCAGGATCCGCCATTCAGCCAGGATCCGCCATTCAGCCAAGATCCGCCATTCAGCCAGGATCCGCCAGAACTGCCAGTCAGCCAGGATCTGCCAGAACTGCCAGTCAGCCAGGATCCGCCAGTCAGCCAGGATCCGCCATTCAGCCAGGATCCGCCAGAACTGCCAGTCAGCCAGGATCCGCCAGTAAGCCAAGATCCGCCAGTCAGCCAGGATCTTCCAGATCCGCCAGTCAGCCAGGATCCGCCATTCAGCCAGGATCCACCATTCAGCCAGGATCTGACGGAACCACCATTCAGCCAGGATCCGCCATTCAGCCAGGATCCGCCATTCAGCCAGGATCCGCCAGAACTGCCAGTCAGCCAGGATCCGCCAGTAAGCCAAGATCCGCCAGTCAGCCAGGATCTTCCAGATCCGCCAGTCAGCCAGGATCCACCATTCAGCCAGGATCTGCCGGAACCGCCAGTCAGCCAGGATCTGACGGAACCGCCAGCCAGCCAGGATCTGCCGGAACCACCAGCCAGCCAGGATCTGCTCGATTCATCTACCTGCCTGAGCTTCCTCTCAGTCCTGAGCTTCTTCTCAGTCCTGAGCTTCCTCAGTCCCGAGCTGCCCCTCAGTCCGGAGCTGCCCCTCAGTCCAGTGTGGCCCGTTGTTAGGGTTCCTAGGCCAAGGTTAGCGGCGAGGGTCGCCACTCAAGGGACGCTAAGGAGGGGGACTAAGACAATTATGGAGTGGGGTCCAGCGCCAGAGCCGCCACCGCGGACAGATGCCCACCCAGACCCTCCCCTATAGGTTTAGGTTGTGCGTTCGGAGTCCGCACCTTGAGGGGGGTACTGTCACGTTCTGACCATCGTTCGTGTGTTTTCCTTGTTTTAGTGTTGGTCAGGACGTGAGCTGGGTGGGCATTCTATGTTGTGTGTCTGGTTTGTCCATTTCTATATTAGGCCTGATATTGTTCTCAATCAGAGGCAGGTGTTAGTCATTGTCTCTGATTGGGAACCATATTTAGGTAGCCTGTTTTGTGTTGGGTTTTGTGGGTGATTGTTCCTGTCTTTGTGTTTGTGGCACCAGATCGGACTGTTTTGGTTTTTGCACTGTTTTGGTTTTTGCATGTCGTACTTTCATCTTTATTAAAGATGCGCAAAACTAACCACGCTGCATTTTGGTCCGCCTCTTTTTCCCCACAAGAAAACCATTACAGCGGCATACAATTGGCCCAGCATCATCCGGGGTCGGCTGTCATTGTAAATAAGAATTTGTTCTTAACTGACTTGCCTAGTTAAATAAAAAATACTAATTTTTAAATGCCATTATGAACAGCGACCCTGGAGCAATTAGGGTTAAGTGCCTTGCTCAAGGGCACATCAAATGTTCACCTTGTCAGGTCAGGGATTTGAGCTAGTGAGCTTTTGGTTACTGGTTCAACACTCTAACTGCTAGTCCAGAGGTGCCAGAGCCCCTTAGTCCAGAGGCGCCAGAGCTCCTCAGTCCAGCACTGCCAGAGCCTTCCTGTCCAGCGCTGCCTGAGCCGCCAGTCTGCCCAGTGCCGCCAGTCTGCCCAGTGCCGCCAGTCTGCCCAGCGCCGCCAGTCTGCCCAGCGCCGCCAGTGCCGCCAGTCTGCCCAGCGCCGCCAGTCTGCCCAGCGCCGCCAGTCTGCCCAGCGCCGCCAGTCTGCCCAGCGCCGCCAGTCTGCCCAGCGCCGCCAGATCCGCCATTCAGCCAGGATCTGCCATTCAGCCAGGATCTGCCAGGATCCGCCATTCAGCCAGGATCCGCCATTCAGCCAGGATCCACCATTCAGCCAGGATCCGCCATTCAGCCAGGATCCGCCAGAACTGCCAGTCAGCCAGGATCTGCCAGTCAGCCAGGATCTGCCAGTCAGCCAGGATCCGCCAGTCAGCCAGGATCCGCCATTCAGCCAGGATCCACCATTCAGCCAGGATCTGACGGAACCACCATTCAGCCAGGATCCGCCATTCAGCCAGGATCCGCCATTCAGCCAGGATCCGCCAGAACTGCCAGTCAGCCAGGATCCGCCAGTAAGCCAAGATCCGCCAGTCAGCCAGGATCTTCCAGATCTGCCAGTCAGCCAGGATCCACCATTCAGCCAGGATCTGCCGGAACCGCCAGTCAGCCAGGATCTGACTGAGAGAACTAGAGATGGTTGAGGAGGAGGCTTGAAGCGCTGGGCATCTTGTTATGACATGCATTATCTGAATTCGGTCTACAGAATTATACCTATGAAGGAACTTTGAATGTCTTTTGAGCTAGCTAGCTAACAAGCTTGTCTGTGCAGAGCGGCACAAGATTTAAAAACTCGTTTTTACCTTTCTGTAGTTAATAAATCCAACATGAAACGTGGTAACTATGCCTATAGTATCCTTAACTAACATTGAAAAAGTGAATACATTTTTTCTCTAGCTAATTAAAAATCTCTCTTCCTATCTTCTGAATCAAGATTTTAACTTCAGTACAGTAGCCTATGCTTCGGAGGGGCAGGTAGCCTAAACACGCACACACATTGGCAAAGATTTTCAGCTTGCAGGCAGACACTGAAGTAAGTTTCTGAGTGACAGAGTGAGGGCTTTGCATAGATGCTTTGTTCGTTTTTTTTGTGGGACTAGAAAATAAAATACCATTATTAACCAGTTCCCATGCTTAAAAAAAAAAATCTGTTTCGGTTCCTTGAAAAATGTTATTTTCCAGGACCAACCCCTGATAAAATCCCTGTTATACAGTTATATAATTACTGTTTCTGAAAGCCCATAAAAACTGTTTCAGATGTGGACATTTTAATCACCTACAGTAGCATCACTAAGTCATGTTTTGAACTGGTAAAGGACACAATTCACATCCCCAAAACATTTACATTTACATTTAAGTCATTTAGCAGACGCTCTTATCCAGAGCGACTTACAAATTGGTGAATTCACCTTCTGACATCCAGTGGAACAGCCACTTTACAATAGTGCATCTAAATCATAAAGGGGGGGGGGGGGGTGAGAAGGATTACTTATCCTATCCTAGGAGTTTTGCAACTCAAGTAAAGATCACTTTGACACACATGAAGTACACATATAAACAGGTGTATATCAGTGAAGAACAATTAAGAACTTTGGTTGAAGTGACTCCAGCACACTGTGTACTTGCAAACCAACATTTATTGACTAAGGGCTGTATTCAATCCACAATGCTGAAGATCAGTATTGTAGCACGGTTGAAATGTAAAGGTAATTTTCAACTGAGCTGATGCAGCATTTACCGTGAATGCAGTTTCCACCAACGTGGAAACAGCCTTTAAATTTCAATCACTGTCACGCCCTGACCATAGAGAGCTGTTTATTCTCTATGTTGGTTGGGGCGTGACAGTGACGAGGGTGGGTTATCTAGGTGATTAATGAACTATGTTGGCCTGGTATGGTTCCCAATCAGTGGCAGCTGTTTATCATTGTCTCTGATTGGGGATTATATTTAGGCAGCCATTTCCCCATTGCATTGTGGGATCTTGTCTAGGTATAGTTGCCTGCGAGCACTACTTTGAGCTTCACGTTTCGTTTTTACGCTTTATTATTTTTGTTCTTTGAGTTTCTCTTCCAAATAAAAGGATGGAAACATACCACGCTGCATCTTGGTCCACTCCTTATAACGATCGTGACAATCACGCTGTAATGTCGAACTTCAGCGCTACGGATTGAATCCATTCCTAATAGCTGATTATGAAAAAGCAATACCTAATTAATACATTTGTATGATTTATTATTGATGTTTGCAGAAGTACCCCCTACCATTATATTTCTGGCTAGGTCCCATCTCAGTCAAACTATAGAAGAAAAGCTCATTCTAATTGTATTGTAGAATAATGGTTGATTGTTGCCTTGGCCCGCAACAATGTTTACAGATGGCTCGTTGCGCAAGCTTCCGTAACAGAGGTTTCCCGTCAATAATTTTGATTAATCAAGTTGAGTGTGTCCTTTGCTATCAAATAAGTATTTAAAACACGTTTTTATCCAGGGTCTCCCATTTTCCACCTGTAGAAATGGGAGATTACATAGTAGCCTGCTCTTGCGTGGTCTAGACAATGGCAGCACAGAGGCGGAAAATGGGAGATGTGTTTCAAAGAACACATTCAACCTGACAAATTGTAAGTATTGTTGCTAGAGATATTGGATGGGCCTCTGTTGCGGGTAAACTTTATTTTTGTGAAACCAAATATTTAGGTTTGGTTGATAAAGGATGCCAGGCTACAGAAGCCTCAACTACTAGCCATCTGTAAACAATGGGTTGTTGCAGGACAAAGCAAGCTTGATTCACAAAAGCATGGGAGACTTATTACAGTTATTCCATTTCCTTATAGCATTGCTTGGTTGACTCCCTTACAGCAAAGCCATAACAAAAACCTGTCTACCTGTTGTGTTCAACTGTGTGGAATGTGACGTTCTGTTTGACTGCAAACCACTTGTATCCCCTATAATGCCCACGTTTGATTTAAAAAAAAACTATTGCTGACAAGAATCTAGACACAAGCAGTGTTTAAACTTTCAAACGCCAGACTACGTCCAAATTTAAAGGTAGACTCAGAGAAAAACGGTGCAACGAGCAGAACCGCAGATATTGAGATGAGCGCGGGTTCACTTCACACGGTTCACATGGTGGTAGCCACGTGACCAAAACAGTGGAGAAGTTGAGCCTCAATCTTCAATGCTATTAGTTGACCCACTATGCTGTTAACTTTCTACATCATTTCGCTGAGTCTACCTTTACCTACAAAACATGGATACTATGCTTATAAGGGTTGCGGTGTACAGTAAATCATTGATGCTCCTACAGAGACAGACAATGATACAGCGAGAGGAGGACAGTCAATTTATTGATAAATTATTGGCTCAGTGTGGGCCCTACTGATTATATTTACAATATTATCTAATGGACAAAGTTAATGGTTCATAACATCTCTAGCTGTTCAATGAAACTGATGATCATTGATGCTCTGAATATAATGGTTAGAGAAGTATTTATTCAGACAGGCAGATTGGTTGATATTTGCATAATTGATGCAGAAGCAATTCAAACAGTCCTTTATTTCAATATGTTGTGTTTCTCTGATGTAGCTTTCTGTTCATTTTACTGCTCAAAGCAAATGATCAGAAATACATATTTCATTACAGAAAAATACATTTGTGGAGTGATGATTATTCTTTCCGACCAAGGATATTCTTTGTCTCTAACATATTTTCAATCAAATACATTGTTTCCATTTGAAAATGTATAAAACATTTTTAAAATATATTGTAAACTACGCACACGCGCAAGGTTTCTTTAATTGATACAGCTACTTCTTCTCTTCTTCAAAAAAAAACCCTGAAACTAATTTATTTTAGAACATTTTTTCTGTCATGCCTACATGGATTTTAAAAAGGGAGATCAGATTGAAGTTTCAGAAGGCACATTTTTCACTTGACGGAACCATTTTAACAATTGAAGGTTGTCACGGATGTATGTCTACCTCTCACTAGCCACAATCCTCTCTGGATGGCGTACGTCAAAGACCGGACTAAAAGAGGGGGAAAAATATTGTAAAATGACAGTTGCAATATTTGATTGGGAGCATATGTGCTATTCTCCACGGCCGCCATGTGTCTGGCAAGCAAGACAACATTGGTGCCAACTGGAGAGGAATTGTGGGAAGGTGCTAATTGGTGTGATTAATTTTGATTTTTAATTCGGTGAGAAGCTCATTAATTTAATCAAGAGGTGCCATTGACATGTTTCAGGAAGACAAAAACAGGAGCCAACATTACTGAGAAACAAATGCCTGGAGAGGCTCAATTAAATGGATATGGAATATTGTATAACTGAAAACTGCTCTTTAACTCTTTGAGAGAAACATTCACACAAAATCGAAAAGATGGGGGAAATATTTCAGTCTTTGGAGAAGAAGTGATGTCATCCTCACACTCAACCATTATTACTGTCAAAAATTATGGCTATACTGACAGGATACATACATGTCTCTCTGCCCTAACAATGGGAGTCGTTGTCCACAAATGTGGGCAGTCTAGTGTAGCTCCCACGTACCCTTTATTTGGATTGGTGGATATATCTCATTATTGTAAACCTATTTTGAATATTCAATCAAATAAAACTCACATAGAAAATAAGCCATTAACTTTTATGTTGACCAAATTCCACACTTTCACATTGACCTCCATACAAAAACTCCTTGCATGTTGGTTGAAACAATGAAAAACACCACCTGCTGGAGGGAGACGAGTTTCTGCCGAGTTGGGCCTCTCTCTTCCTCTGTTACTGTCGCTGGGCATTTTAAGAAAAACCCTGTTACTTTTCTACCACGGCTAGTCAATAAAAAGTATCTTGAAGTGATTGAAAGCATCTTGTCTTACTGAGGACATTTACCATCCATTATTTAGTGATCTGGATGTGTCCAAGCAATGACATGGTAAGGTTTCACACGGCTGTTGGGCTGGCTGACTGGGGAGAGTAGCAGTTATTACTCACACAGAGGAAGATGACTGCCACTCTCTCCAACAGCCACTCCCTAACTGTCACTTTCCTCTCACTGGCTATACCCTCAGCCTTGCATACCACTTCAATGTGCTATGTTTCATCTCAATGTGAAATCTATAACAATGAACAACACTTTTTGTGGGAAAATGTGTTTATATGACATTGTTTATCTCAGGCTTATGAAGTGAGGGTGTGCTTAGGGTGACTGAAGTCATCTTACAAGGACAGACTAAAAGGGGGAAATTATACATAGCACTGTCACTGCTTTTATGGCAGATCAGCAATGTAGGCAATGTATGGCTTGAGACAGATTTTGTAACAGCAAATTCCTGAAGAAGAGAGAAAAATCCACAAGGAGAGGAATCCATGATAGACTATTAAGATGGAGCCGCAGTGTCATGAAGAGGAATCCACTATAGACCATTGAGATGCAGCCATAATGTCATGGAGAGGAATCCACTGTAGACTATGGAGATGGAGCCGTAGTGTCATGGAGAGGAATCCACTGTAGACTATGGAGATGGAGCCGTAGTGTCATGGAGAGGAATCCACTGTAGACTATGGAGATGGAGCCGTAGTGTCATGGAGAGGAATCCACTATAGACCATTGAGATGCAGCCATAATGTCATGGAGAGGAATCCACTGTAGACTATGGAGATGGAGCCATAATGTCATGGAGAGGAATCCACTGTAGACTATGGAGATGGAGCCGTAGTGTCATGGAGATTGCAGCCATTTCTCTCAAATAAAAACAGTCACCTTCAGAGCAGAGAAATCCCCCCCATCATGCGGCTCTCATGCTGTTCTCCTCTCAGGCCCTGCGTGGAGGAATACATAGCACGGAAATCATAATGAGAGGAAGCACCCTTGTTCTAGTCATGCTGCTCTGACTAGAACAACAGGCATTATATACTGTAAGACCCCTTTTGCAACACCCACTCTATCTTACTCCTCACACAACCGTCACCCCTTAACCATTCTTCACAACTTACCCCCTCCCGTATCTCACCCCTTCTTCAATTAGGCCTCAAACACTCCTGACCCCTTCCTCCATTCAGCTGTAACCTATCTCACTCTCCTCCATCATGACTCTTTTACCCGGAAAGGCCAGATAAATCATGTGAAGGCAGATCAATACCAAGTCAGCCTCTGAGAATGTGGCACCAAATGGCTGTTTATAGGAATGTCGACTGTTTAAAACATAAAGACATGCATGGCTGGTGCTGTGACTAAAACATATTGTATATAATGAAAGCCCCATGACTCCCTCACCCATTTATCCACCACCCTCACCCAACATTCACTCCTCCTTCTCTCAACCATCACCCACTACTGTCCATCTCAACCTTCCTAACCCTCCCATCCCCTCCTTCGCTCAGCTGTCAACTGAAGGCAATTTCACCATTCACCATGAAATTCCTCATTTCCTCTACCATCCTCCGGTCTCACCCTGTCAGCCAGCCAGCCAACTGGAAGAGACAGATTTATCATGTGAAGGCAGATCAATACCAAGACAGCACCTGAGAACGTGGCATCAAATGGCTGGTATTAGGAATATTGACTGTTGTAAGCTTTCCTAAGCTTTTCATAAGACATGCTTCACTGGCCACGGCTTCATGAGGATTTACTTTACATTACTATCAGGGCTTTTGTCAACACCAAGCAGTCAATATAATTAAGATTTTGTTCTTAATGGACTCAGCTGGATAAACAAAGGTTAAAAAATGGTATTTATTTTTTAAACACAGTTCTAATCCTGCATATCATTACACTAGAGAGAAAGAAAGAAAAAGAGTGAGTGTGTGTATGAGACAGAGAGACCACAACACTGATAAAAGGGAGAGCCTCAGTTTAAAGTTAAACACTTGATTATTTTTTTCATTACCCATGTCAGTGAACCTCAGGGCAGAATCACAAATACACTTGTCTATGATAGCTATCTGTGATAGACGGACTCCAGGCATGAAAAGATGTAGAGGAAAACATGGAGTTCATCCTTGGACAAAATACACAACCATTCTGCTACTGTGGCCCTGTACAGAAATAACCCTACCGCCTAGGTACTTGAAATGAATGGGTAGGAATAACCAATATTCTAGTAGCTCCGCCTCCACCTCACACTCTTATAATAGTTGATTCCAAAATGTTCAGATGAAGTTACAGAAGTGCCTTGGGGTACCAAGTGTATGGGTTAGTGGTAATCCCTAAGGGCTAGGTGTTGTTTCTGGGTGGTGATTGGCTGTGGTTTAGTGGGGATGGACAGAGAGAAAGAAAGGGTTGTTGAGCTTTATGTTGTTGAGAGCAGAGATGTGAGCTTAAGCAAGTCAACCGCAGTCAGCGGGTATAATCAGTCTCCATAGCACTCAACTCTTATTCCAATAAGCCGGTTGAAAGCTCCAGCAGATGGGCTTTTTAATAAGATAAAGATATTACAAAAGACTGTACATAAAGGCAAAAGGCTATCTGACTAAATGCGTAATATAGCCAGCAACAGTCCACTATGTATTATGTCTGATCTGATCTGCTTGAGCAAACCTCTGACCTTCCCTCATCAGTTAGAGTCTCCAATTTGAGAGCTTGAGAACAGAGAATCAGGAAAATCTCTAACCCATATGACACAATGAGTGATTTAAGCATGTAGTCAGAGCTGTTCTTGTGTTTCTCCAGTTATGATTCATTCTGGTTTCCATGATCTATATTGAATTTAGTCATTACTATTTGTCTGAGGGCAAGTTCTGGAGATAAAGGGAATGTTAGGATTCACAATGTCACACATGATAATGAAGAGCGAAAGTAAAAATAGTTATGAGAACAGTAGTGGTGCATGGGTAAAATCACTGGGCGAGCCAAGCCTAGGAAAAAAAAGCCAAATTACAACCTATTGTATGTGTTGTGATAATTGTGTTGTTTGCTCTATAACCTGTTAGTTCATATGCCTTGGCA
Source organism: Oncorhynchus masou masou (assembly GCF_036934945.1). Classification (NCBI taxonomy): domain Eukaryota; kingdom Metazoa; phylum Chordata; class Actinopteri; order Salmoniformes; family Salmonidae; genus Oncorhynchus; species Oncorhynchus masou. Next base: position 28,052,923 of record NC_088227.1, read on the forward strand.
CCATAATATATAGGCCTAAGGCCGAGACAATAAGACACAGCGGCTCACAAAACCGAAGAGCAACATATGTCAGGTGGAGTCCACAAAACATATTGCATGTGACAAAATGTTGTATGACCTACAGCATAGTCAATCAAGCTAATGTTTTCGACATCTTTAGACTACTAAACAACTATTGATTTAGAACACCAGAGAGTTACACAAGTCGCATGAAAACAGGAGCTGCCTCCACTATTCTAGCTTCATTTCAACATCATCAAATCAACTATGCTTATTAAATTACAGTGACAACTAAAAGATTACAAAAACGATTAATTCCAATCACTGTAAGCTACGCTATAGAGCACATTCGGCAAGTATTCAGACTCCTTGACTGTTTTACACCTTTTGTTACATTACAGCCTTATTGGAATAAATCGTTTTTTAAATAGTTGTTTGCGTAACCATTCAGAACCTTTACTCAGTACTTTGTTGAAGCACATTACAGTCTTGAGTCTTCTTGGGTATGACGCTACAAACGTGGCACACCTGTATTTGGGGAGTTTCTCCCATTCTTCTCTGCAGATTCTCTCAAGCTCTGTCAGTTTGCCCACCCAAATCACACCCTGACCAAACCTAAATGGAGACATAAAAAGCTCTCTAAGGTCAGGGCGTGACATCACCGTAGGGATGGTGCCAGGTTTCCTCCAGATGTGACGCTTGGCATTCAGGCCAAAGAGTTCCATTTTGGTTTCATCAGACCAGGGAATCTTGTTTCTCATGAGAGTCCTTTAGGTGCCTTTTGCCAAACTCCAAGCGGGCTTTCATGTGCCTTTTACTGAGGAGTGGCTTCCGTCTGGCCACTCTACCATAAAAGCCTGATTGGTGGAGTGCTGCAGAGAAGGTTGTCCTTCTGGAAGGTTCTCCCATCTCTACAGAGGAACTCTGGAGCTCTGTCAGAGTGATCAATGGGTTTTTGGTCACCTCCCTGACCAAGGCCCTTATCCCCCGATTGCACAGTTTGGCCAGGTGGCCAGCTCTAGGAAGAGTCTTGGTCATTCCAAACTTTATCCATTTAAGAATGATGGAGGCCACAGTGTTCTTGGGGACCTTCAATGCTGCAGACATTTTTTTGGTACCCATTCCCAGATCTATGCCTCGACACAATCCTGTCTCTGCACTTGACGGCCAATTCTTTCGACCTCATAGCTTGGTTTTTGCTCTGACATGCACTGTCCACTATGGGACCTTATATAGACAGGCGTGTGCCTTTCCAAATCATGTCCAAACAATTGAACGTACCAGAAGTGGACTCCAATCAAGTTGTATAAACATTTCAAGGATGATCAATGGAAACAGGATGCACCTGAGCTCAATTTCGAGTATCATAGCAAAGGGTATGAATAGTTATGTAAATAAGGTATTGCTGTTTGTTATTTGTAATACATTTGCAAAAAATTCTAAAAACCTGTTTTTGCTTTGTCAGTATGGGGTATTATGTGTAGATTGATAAGGGGGGGGGGTTATTTAATCAGCTGGAGTGGTGTAAAGCTCGCCGCCATTGTCCTCTGAAGCAGTGGAAACGCATTCTCTGGAGTGATGAATCATGCTTCACCATCAGGCGGTCCGACAGACAAATCTGGGTCTGGCGGATGCCAGGAGAACGCTACGTGCCCCAATGCATATTGCCAACTGTAATGTTTGGTGGAGGAGGAATAATGGTCTGGGGCTGTTATGAGCCCTTAGAGAGGTAAACCTTAGTTCCAGTGAAGGGAAATTGTAATGCTGCAGCATAAAAATTATATTCTAGACGATTCTGTGCTTCCAACTTTGTGAAAACAGTTTGGGGAAGGCCCTTTCCTGTTTCAGCATGACAATGCCCCTGTGCACAAAGTGAGGTCCATAAAGAAATGGTTTGTTGATATCGGTGTGGAAGAACTTGACTTGCCTGCACAGAGCCCTGACCTCAACCCCATCTAACAACTTTGGGATTTGGACCACCGACTGCGAGCCAGGCCTAATCGCCAAACATAAGGTCCCGACCTCACTAATGCTCGTGGCTGAATGGAAGCAAGTCCCCGCAGCAATGTTCCAAAATCGAGTGGAAAGCCTTCCCAGAATAGTAGAGGCTATTATAGCAGCAAATAGGGACCAACTCAATATTAATGCCTGATTTTTGGAATGAGATGATTGAAAAGCACTTTTTTCAATGTAGTGTATTTGTATTGGAACCATTTATCTGTTGTATTAGTAGTAAATGCAAACTTCACCCCAAAAAAGTTACTTTTGGAAAAAACATTCTGTGGACGCGTAATTGACGACTCGCCTGTGCCAGTAGCTTTTTTAAAGGAAACACCACTACCGCTGTTTAGTATTCTGCAGAGAGAAAAGAAAGATAGTGGGAAAGAGCAAATATTGTGTGTTTATTTCTTATCGTGAGAGTTTGAGTGACTGAGTTTTCCAATGTATTCTTTAGACATGGCAAATTAACTTTGAACTTGATTTTGAAATTGTTTGGTGCTGGGGGTTGTTTAAGACAAGGACTTTGGTATCAGAAATAATTTGGTATCAGAAATAATAATTTGGTATTGGAAAGAGAAGGGGCTCATCATTCTAAGAGGTCAGAGGTTACTGTACCCGAGGTGGGATGACCCCTCCACAGATGACCAGGATGCCAGGGCAGTTGAGGTTGGGTTCGAGGTCAGAGATTATAGTGTAACTGAGGTGGGATGACCCCTCCACAGATGACCAGGATGCCAGGGCAGTTGAGGTTGGGTTCGAGGTCAGAGATTATAGTGTAACTGAGGTGGGATGACCCCTCCACAGATGTCAGGGCGATGGAGGTTGGGTTAGGGGTCAGAGGGTATAGTGTACCTGAGGTGGGATGACCACTCCACAGATGACCAGGATGTCAGGGTGGTTGATGTTGGTTAGCTCCTTGAAGAGCCTGTGTCCTGGGGCCAGCGTGCTGACCCCAACACAGTCTGCATCCACAGCCTGCTGGGCCACCTCCAGGGGGGTCTATAGAGAAGAGAAAGTAGTACTAAAAAACAGTAGTCATTTACATTTGAGTCATTTAGCAGACGCTCTTATCCAGAGTGACTTACAGTTAGTGCATTCATCTTAAAAGCCCCTTACACTCATGGGAATTGGCCTATATGGATATTTAAATTTAAATGTTTCTTACGGGAGAAAAATGGGAAGCATATGCATGACCATGGTAGCAAGTAAAAGGTAACAGTTTGGAGATTATGGGAAAATTATTAGACTAAAAGGTGAGAACACAGCAGTTGACCTGACAAGACTGAATCCAAACATTACTGTCCTTTTTTCTTGATAACGAAATTTGAAAATAGTCTGGATATATTCAGTAACACAATAAAAATATTATTGGAAAATTTGGGGAAGGTGCAATATAAGACAAAAGAAAATAAGGGTTTGAGTGAGAGGTCTAACTGGTGTTTCCAAGTGGCCACACATCTCTCAAAAGTGTACACAGTTCCTAAGTAATTTTAATGCACTTTTATGACTCAAGAATCTTCAACTATAAGGTGTTTTTTTTAGCTCTCCAAGCTGGGCCGTTGAGGAACTAAAGCAAGCACACTTATAGTTGTTTTAATTGGAACACAGCCCTGAATCCCCGCCTTTACACAATTACTGTTGTTGCTTAAGCAATCCAAAAGCGGTCCATTATAAATCGCAATTTGGGTCAGGTGGGCATAATTTGAAAGCTTGTTCTATTGTCAATATGACTAACTAAATTATAAAATATGATCTTAGTGTGAGGATTTCACTAGGCAATTCAGAGAAGCAGATCAAAATTTGGGTGTGCCTAGAATGGAGTCAGATGTTGAACATTTTCTTCACAATAACAACAAACATAGGAAAACCCAGGGTATGATGCCATGTGAGCACCACTTTCAAAACTACTGGCTGAAATTCTACCAAAATTAGACAATTTAACAGGGCAAGTCAGTTAAAGATGAATACATTTAAAAAAATGATCCGACACCTGAAGAAGAATCTGCCGCCATGAAAACACAGAGATCGAGAGAATCCTTTGTCTCTGACAGATATAATTTGCAAATAAATTAATAAAAAATCCTACAAGGTGATTTTCTGGATTTTTTTTTCTCATTTTGTCTGTCATAGTTGAAGTGTACCTATAATGAAAATTATAGGCCTCTCTCATCTTTTTAAGTGGGAGAACTTGCACAATTGGTGGCTGACTAAATACTTTTTTGCCCCACTGTATGTACATGTAGGTAGAGTTATTAAAGTGACTTAGCATAGATAATAACAGAGAGTGGCAGCAGCATAAGGGGGGGGGGGGGGGGCAATGCAAATAGTCTGGGTAGCCATTGATAAGATGTTCGGGAGACTTATGGCTTGGGGGTAGAAGCTGTTTAGAAGCCTCTTGGACCTAGACTTGGCGCTCCGGTACCGCTTGCCGTGTGGTAGCAGAGAGAGGTGTTTGACTAGGGTGGCTGGAGTCCTTAAAACAATTTGTACGGCCTTCCTCTGACACCGCCTGATATAGTGGTCCTGGATGGCAGGAAGCTTGGCCCCGGTGATGTACTGGGCCGTACGCACTACCCTCTGTAGTGCCTTGCGGTCAGAGGCTGAGCAGTTGCCATACCAGGCAGTGATGCAACTCGTCAGGATGCTCTCGATGGTGCAGCTGTAGAACCTTTTGAGGATCTGAGGACCCAAGCAAAATCTTTTCAGTCTCCTGAGGGGGAATACATTTTGTCGTGCCCTCTTCACGACAGTCTTGTTGTGCTTTTACCATGTTAGTTTGTTGGCGATGTGGATGCCAAGGAACTTGAAGCTCTCAACCTGCTCCACTGCAGCCCCGTCGATGAGAATGGGGGCGTGCTCGGTCCTCCTTTTCCTGTAGTCCACAATCATCTCCTTCGTCTTGATCTTGTTGAGGGGTTGTTGTCCTTGCATCACACGGCCAGGTCTCTGACCACCTCCCTATAGGCTGTCTCGTCGTTGACGATGATCAGGCCTACCACTGTTGTGTCATCTGCAAACTTAATGATGGTGTTTTGGGTTGTCGTGCCTGGCCGTGCAGTCATGAGTGAACAGGGCGTACAGGAGGGGACTGAGCATGCACCCCTGAGGGGCCCCTGTGTTGAGGATCAGCCTGGTGGATGTGTTGTTGCTTACCCTTACCACCTGGGGGTGGCCCATCAGCAAGTCCAGGATCCAGTTTCAGAGGGAGATGTTTAGTCCCAGCGTCCTTAGCTTAGGGATGAGCTTTGAGGGCACTATAATGAAGCTGTAGTCAATGAATAGCATTCTCACATAGGTGTTCCTTTTGTCCAGGTGTGAAAGGATAGTGTGGTGTGCATACTCTGTGGATCTGTTGGGGCGGTATGCAAATTGGAGTTGGTCTAGGGTTTCTGGGATAATGGTGTTGATGTGAGCCATGACCAGCTTTTCAAAGCACTTGATAAGGGGTCGGTAGTCATTTAGGCAAGTTACCTAAGTGTTCTTGGGCACAGGGACTATGGTGGTCTGCTTGAAACATGTTGGTATTACAGACTCAGACAGGGATAGGTTGAAAATGTCAATGAAAACACTTCAAGTTGATTAGCGCATGCTCGGAGTACACGTCCTGGTAATTCGTCTGGCTCTGCGGCCTTGTGAATGTTGACCTGTTTAAAAGTTACTTGCCTCGAAGCAAGCATAGAAGTAATTTAGCGCTTGTGTCACTAGGCAGCTCTTGGCTGTGCTTCCCTTTGTAGTCTGTAATAGTTTGCAACCCCTGCCACATCCGACGAGCGTCGGAACTTGCCTCGAAGCAAGCATAGAAGTAATTTAGCGCTTGTGTCACTAGGCAGCTCTTGGCTGTGCTTCCCTTTGTAGTCTGTAATAGTTTGTAACGCCTGCCACATCCGACGAGCGTCGGAGCCGGTGTAGTACGATTCGATGCTTTTTTGATGTTTTTTTATGCCTGTTTGATGGTTTGTCGGACGGGCATAGCGGGATTTCTTATTAGCTTATGGATTAGAGCCCCGCTCCATAAAAGAGGCAGCTCTATCCTTTAGCTCAGTGCCTATAACCTATACATTAATGAGGTCTCAGAGGGGGGAACAAATGGGGGGAAATGGCCAGAAAAGTCCAGAAAATGCAATCAAATGGGCACAAAAGGTCTAACTGTCACGTCCTGACCTTAGTTCATTTTTTATATCTCTATTTTGGTTTGGTCAAGTCGTGAGTTGGGGTGGGCATTCTATGTTTTTCATTTCTATGTTTTGTTCTGTGTGATGTATTTCTATGTGTTTGGTCTGGTATGGTTCCCAATCAGAGGCAGCTGTCAATCGTTGTCTCTGATTGAGAACCATACTTAGGTAGCCTGTTCCAAACTGTGTTTGTGAGGAGTTGTTTTCTGTTTTTGTATTCTGTACCAGACAGAACTGTTTCGTTCATTCTCTTTTGTTGTTTTTTTCATTCAGTGTTCAATTCATAAATAAAGATGAACACGTACCAGGCTGCACCTTGGTCCTCACCTTCTTCCACCAACGGCTGTTACACTAACCATATATGATATCCCAATAATGCCCACCCTACTACCGTCCCATTTCAAGACTGAGACGGCCCAGGTCTGGCCTGAATGGAATGTGGAATACAAAACACATGATTGAGAAGAGAAGAGATACAGCCACAGGACAATAGTGGACATTATCATCACTGAGTGATTGGGTCACGTGTTGCTTGACAATATTCATACTATTATATTCAAGAGTCCTTGTGCACCAAATTAAAAAAATTATCAGAGAAGCTAGAGAAAATGAAAGCTGATAATATAAAGAAAGTGACATGTAGCTCTCCCTGTGTGTGTGTGTGTGTGTGTGTGTGTGTGTGTGTGTGTGTGTGAGAGAGAGAGCGTGTGTGTGTGTACTCGGGCTGAAGTCCTGAGGTGTTGGATCAATAGTGATGCTGACATATGACTCAAAGTAACCATGAATGTTGACACCAGTGAGGAGTGTGTGTTTGACATAGGGCTGCACAACTTACCAAATTTTAAGCGAAATTGCAATATGCGCAATTTCCATACCGCAATATTTTGATAGCCATTTGTAATGCCTGTTTGTTTATATTTTACTTTTGATGTATTGCTCGCAGACACGGTCCTTGCTGATATGACGCCCTAGGCGAGACAAAAAAAATGTACGCCCTCCTCCTATCCTCGCAAAGTAGAATAGTAGCCTAGGCTATACAGTGTCAGCCAACAATACACTTTAATGAATGCCTATCCATGTGGTAGCCTACCATTAGTAAAACAGGCAGTTGCACTGGCTATATAGTCCTGATACCTGACAAAGAGAAATCATTTTGATGATTCTGAATATCATAGGCGGCACATCCTAACGTAAATTGAAATAAATTTACCAAATTCATAAAATGAATCCTGCCTTAAATAAAATAATTACAAATACTTAGCCACAGAGGATCATTAGCTTCTTAAAAAGAAATTGCTGTGGATTGTTTCAAATCACAAGTGAGCAGGCTTACAATTCCACTCTGAGAATGAGAATGGTAAATAACTAATTAATATATGCATTAACAGGAATTTATGTAACCAAATGACAGGGAAGGTAAAAATCTGTCGTTCTGCCCCGGAGCAAGGCAGTTAACCCACTGGGCCCCGGGTGTCGAAGACATGGATGTCGATTTAAGGCAGCCCCCTACACCTCTCTGATTCAGAGGGGTTGGGTTAAATGCGGAAGACACATTTCAGTTGCACGCATTTGGTTACATAAATTCCTGTTAATGCATGTATTAATTAGTTATTTACCATTCTCATTCTCGGAGTGGAATTGTTGTTTTGGTTTATTTCATATCATAATTTACGAGTTTTATAAATGTTTTCATTGTCTTTTGTTTGGAGCACTCCATATTAGCGTGTGTATGGTTTGTTTCTCTGTGCTGTTAATGTTGACCGAGTGCCTGAGCATGCATAAAGTAGGCTACCTAGCCTGCTGAGTGCAACTGTAAGAAAGTGCGAATTTGGGGATGTCTGATTTCTGACCACCACTAATAATAAGCTGAGTTTAAATCATAAGTGGCACGCAGATTGGTAGAAATGGTAGGATAAATTCTTAGCTTCCCCCAAAGATGAAACTCACACGTTGCCTATTTCAGCCACCCAAAATGATCAGGCGTTGCGTTATCTTGGAAAATGCAGTTCGTATTTTCTTCTTCACCATGATCATATCAGAAATTGACCAATCGCTAATTATCATGACAATTTAGCCCACTAAGGGAAACTCCCAGACAACAGTCGTGAGTAGCCTAATTTCATTCCATAGACTATTGTCAATTTTTCTGTAACCCATCCTGTTTTTAGGGTATGTTGTGTTTGTTAACATGTTCATTCATATTCACATCAAAGCACATTTTTATTTGATAAGGTGCCATTTAGGCCATTTGATAGGAAACACGCATGATGTAAATAGTGTGTCTCATGAAATTGTCATAAATTTGGTTGCCCTGTAAGTTACAGAAATGGCCACAGAGGCTATATACTCGTTCTACCGTATAGGCTAAGCTGCATCTTGCCCCTGCCTTTGGCAAAGAGGGCACTGTTTATCTCAGGGGTGGCATCAGCGTTCACCTTACTAGCCCATATGCATCTCTATCCCCTCCATCTCTTCCTGGACTGGGAGAGAGGGTAAGAGGGGCTAGAGGAGAGAGATAGGCGAGAGGGATTAGGAGAGAGAGGTTGAGACTGCTGCCTGCTAATGAAACTCAGGAGTATAGGGTACAGTAGGTCTACCTAAGGGGAAGTAGCTACTAGAGCACCAATAACAGAACATAAGACTGAGATTAGCCTTATTGTGAAAACAGTGGTGAAACGGTAGCTTAACAGGCCGGTATGCAGCTTTGAAGTTAGTATGCCTATGTAGGGAATGTTTTGGTTGTATTTGCCTTCCATGGAGTGGACCAGAAGGACTCACAGACACAGATGAATTACAGCTTTAATCATTTGAAAGGAGGCTTTACCGAGGTATGGCCCACCTTTTTCCACGTACGAGTGTTATGTGGTATGTCTGCACATGTTAACATTGCTGCATTAGAGGGCCATTGTTAGCACACTGAGTTCCATAGCGTGATCATTGTAGCTGATATGTGATTGACTGCCTTAACCTGTAAGAATTAGTTCAGTTATGAATAAAATTACATTGAGGCCAGGATTCAATCCAAAGCAAATTAACAACCTATGCAAAGCAACAGATTTAAATATAAAGGCAACTTCCCAGACAATGGCAGAGATCACATTCGCTGTTAACGGCTTAATCGCAGTACACAGGCTGTTTATCTGCTTTGGTTTGAATCCCTGCCTCAGTTGATCTCCACATGCTGTCCTGGAGTTCTATGAAGACTTGAAGAGAATTGAAAGAGTATTTTTTTCCCAAGTCCAGTAGCTAGCTAGCTACTAAGTTCACCTGGAAAAAGCGGTCCGATGTCTATGTCGAATCCCAGCTCGGCAGCTCTGTCATGGACGTCCTGGCCCATCTTGGCCACCAGCAGACGAGGGTTTCTGCCCTCATGCTTCTTAAACTCCTCCACCCTGGGAGAAGATGAATAAATCATATCAATAGTGAGACTCAGGAGGTTGAAAACAGAGCAGAGGAGAAGACAATTTGAAGTATTATTCTTTTTGCTTTTACCGGTTGTGTGCTGCAGAGATCTCCTCATGCTCTCCAAACTCGCTGCGATAGGCTCCACTCACCATTCTGGTGCTGGCTTTATGTTCCCCAAACACAGCCTTCATGGCATCCGTGATCTCCCCTACAGAACATCTGGGGAATACACAACAGCATGTCTTAACAAATCTTCTCTTTTAATCACATACAGTGGGACCCGGAATTATTGGATCCCTTGAAAAATATCAGCTAAAAAGGCTGAATAAAATTTAAATAAATACTGAGCTATTTATTCTGGTCCTGGTGCCCTTGTTAAGGTCAACAACACTCTGCAGGAGTCCGAAACTTGGCCACAAGTGGATCTTCCAACAAGACAATAACCCCAAGCACAAATCAAATCCACAAAGAATGGTTAATTGACCACAAAAATAAACATTTTGCAATGGAAATCTCAGTCTCCGGACTTGAACCCCATTGAAAACCTGTGGTTTGAATTGAAGAGGCTAGTCCATAAGCACAGACAATTAATATCAAGGATCTGGAAAGATTCTTTATGGAGGAATGGTCTGATCCCTCCCAATGTGTTCTCCAATCTCATAAAACATTTTAGAAAAAGGCTCAGCGTCATTATCTTCGTAAAGGGAGGGTGCTAGAGTATTGAAAACAGGGGAGCCAATCATTTTGCAATCTATTTTTTTATTATTTCTTGTTAAACTAAATATCTTTAGCGGAACAATTGTATTAGTGTAAAATATATATATTTGTAAATGTGAGCATACGATATAGCTCAGTATTTGTATTATTTATTTTATACAGTTTTTTTCTGATCTTAATCAAGGGATCATGTACATACTACCTCAATTGGCCCGACTAAACAGTGCTCCCACACATTGGCTAACCGGGCTATCTGCCCTGTGTCCTACCACCCACGAACCCCTCTTTTTACACTACTGCTACTCTCTGTTCATCATATTTGCATAGTCACCCAGATGTACATACTACATCAATAAGCCTGACTAACCGGAGTCTGTATATAGCCTTGCTACTCTTATTTTCAAATATACTTTTACTGTTGTTTTATTTCTTTACTTACCCACAAACACACACACAAACTTTTTTTTCTCCGCACTATTGGTTAGAGCCTGTAAGTAAGCATTTCACTGTAAGTTCTACTACACCTGTTGTATTCGGCGCACGTGACTAATAAACTTTGATTTGATCTGATCCAATAATTCCGGACACCAGTATATATAAGCAGGGTTTTTTACAAGCTCTCCTTTCAACACTCCCTGCCATTTCAGATTACTGTATTTATTTAACCAGGATAGTCCATTCAATAACAATTGCACTGCACTGATCGCAGGGGAGTCCTGGGTTCAAAGAAAAATGCTGTTATGTATTTCTTAGGTGATTGTATACACAGTGCTGGGGAGTAGTGAACTACATGTAGTTCAACAAGTAATTTAACAACATTTTACTGTAGCTTGGTAGAAGTTGAACTAAATTCAAATTTTGGTAGTGTATTTAGTTGTTAATGACTTTTTTGCCATGTAGCGGTGTGGCTAATTACTGGAATTACACACGGCTTTTTTTGCAAAAAGAAAATATTGGTAATGGAGGCAATAATTTTCTTTCTTATTCAGCATCAGACCTGCCTAATTCTCCCTTTAAACATTTTTTTTGTGTTTAATGGGCTAAGTTACACATTATGTTAACATCTGACTCCAGAGAGATCTGTTGTTGCAATTTGTAGTCTATGACAATTCAAATTTAGGTTTGATCATTTTTCACAAAGTAGTTAGCATGTAGTGAACTACTTTTTCAAAGTAACTTTAGTTACAGAAAGAACAGAAAGAATTCCATATTTTGTTATTTTACAGCCTTATTTTAAAATTGATCAAATAAAAAATTGTCCTCAATCTACACACAATACCCCATAATGACAAAGAGAAAACATTTTTTTAGAAATGTTTGCAAATTCATTACAAATAAATAACTGAAAAAACTTATTTACAAAACCTTTGCTATGAGAATCAAAATTGAGGTCAGGTGCATCCTGTTTCCATTGATCTTCCTTGAGATGTTTCTACAACTCGATTGGAGTCCACCTGTGGTAAATTCAATTAATTTGACATGATTTTGAAATGCACACATCTGTCTATATAAGCTCCCACAGTTGACAGTGCATGTCAGAGCAAAAACCAAGACATGAGGTCAAAAAAAATAGTCCGTAGATCGCCGAGACAGGATGGAAGATCTGTGGACGGGTACCAAAACATTTCTCCAGCATTGAAGTTCCCCAAGAACACAGTGGCCTCCATCATTCTTAAATGGAACAAGTTTGGAACCACCAAGACTCTTCCTAGTGCTGACCGCCCAGCCAAAATGAGCAACCGGGGGAGAAAGGCCTTGGTCAGGGAGGTAACCAAGAATCCGATGGTTCTACAGTTCCTCTGTGGAAATGAGAGAACCTTCCAGAAGGACAACCATCTCTGCAGTACTCCACCAATCAGGCCTTTATGGTAGAGTGGCCATATGGAAGCCACTCCTCAGTAAAAGGCATATGACAGCCCGCTTGGAGTTTGCCAAAAGGAACCTAAAGATTCTCAAACCAGGAGAAACAAGATTCTCTGGTCTGAGGTAGAGTACCTTATGATAGATTAGCTGTAGACCACACTATCTACCAACAGTTCTCATCTATATTATTCGTAGCCATCTAGTTACCACCACAGACCAATGCTGGCACTAAGACCACATTCAACAGACTCTATAAGGCTATAAGCAAACAAGAACATGCTCATCCAGAAGCGGCGCTCCTAGTGGCCGGGGACTTTAATACAGGCAAACTTAAATCCGTTTTACCAAATTTTTACCAGCATGTCACATGTGCAACCAGAGGGGGGGAAAAAACTACAGACCACCTTTACTCCACACACAGAAGCATACAAAGCTCTCCCTCGCCCTCCATTTGGCAAATCTGACCATAATTCTATCCTAACCCTGCTTACAAGCAAATACGAAAGCAGGAAGTGCCCGTGACTCGCTCAATACGGAAGTGGCCAGATGACACGGATGCTACGCTACAGTACTGTTTTGCTAGCACAGACTGGAATATGTTCCGGGATTCATCCAATGACATTGAGGATTATACCACCTCAGTCACTTGCTTCATCAATAAGTGCATCGACGACGTCGTCCCCGCAGTGACTGTACGTACATATCCCCAACCAGAAACCATGGATTACTGGCAACATCCGCAACGAGCTAGAACGCTTTCAAGGAGCGGGACACTAATCCGGACGCTTATAAGAAATCCTGCTACGAACCATTAAACAAGCAAAGTGTCAATACAGGATTAAGATTGAATAGTCCTACACCGGCTCTGATGCTCGTCGGATATGGCAGGTCTTGAAAACTATTACGGACAACAAACCGAAACCCAGACGCGAGCTGCCCAGTGACGCAAGCCTACCAGACAAGCTAAATTCCTTTTATGCTCGCTTCGAGGCAAGCAACACTGAAGCATGCACGACAGCACCAGCTGTTCTGGACGACTGTGTGATAACACTCTCGGTAGCCGATGTGAGCAAGCCCTTTAAACACGTCAATATTCACAAAGCTGCGGGGCCAGGCGGATTACCAGGATGTGTACTCAAAGCATGGCGGACCAACTGGCAAGTGTCTTCACTGACATTTGCAACCTCTCCCTGACCGAGTCTGTAATACCAACATGTTTCAAGCAGACAACCATAGTCCCTGTGCCCAAGATAGTGACGGTAACCTGCCTAAATGATTCCCGCCCCATAGCACTCACGTCGGTAGCCATGAAGTGCTTTGAAGGACTGGTCATGGGCTCACATCAACAACATCCTCCCAGATACCATAGAACCACTACAATTCACGTACCGCCCCAACAGATCCACAGATGACGCAATCTCAATAGCACTCCAAACTGCCCTTCCCCACCTGGACAAAAGGAACACCTATGTGAGAATGCTGTTCATTGACTACAGCTCAGCATTCAACACCAAAGTGCCCATGAAGCTTATCACTAAGCTAAGGACCCTGGGACTAAACACCTCCCTCTGCAACATGATCCTGCTGCATCTCCCCCATTGTTATCTATGCATAGTCACTTCACTCTTACCTACATGTACAAATTACCTCAAACCCGCACGCACATTGGCTCAGTACTGCTTTAGGGCGACCCAGTTGATGATTTGGTATAATGTTGCACTTCACTAGCAATAGCTTAATTCAAGACAGATAGAAAGGGAGATAAGCAGACTAGAGATTAATGAAATATTTCCTACTGTTTTAATTTTTCTACTTTAGGTCTATGTATTTTACTTAGTTGACAATGATGGTATGGGTTTACTGCTGCATATTCTATAGAATATTTCTGACTTCTATGCACTTATTTCTTTATCCGCCAATAGATCAGTGTATATAAGTTTTTATTTGTATTTTACTAGGCAAGTCAGTTAAGAACAAATTCTTAGTTTCAATAACGGCCTAGGAACAGTGGGTTAACTGCCTGTTCAGGGGCAGAATGACAGATTTGTACCTGGTCAGCTCAGGGATTTGAACTTGCAACCTTCCGGTTACTAGTCCAACGCCCTAACCACTAGGCTACCCTGCCGCCCCATATGGCAGAAGCTGGTGCTCTCACCCTAGTTAAATTTGAACTTTTCCGATTTTTATCGGTTTACTTCAGATTTTTATGATGAACCACGTGACAATGATTTTGAGAAACAAAAACGTTATCATTGAAATTAAAGTTTCACAAAAATGAGCATATACAAATTATTAGAACTGGCACACAGATCGGTAGAAATGGTAGGATAAATTGTAAGCTTCCCCAAACTTGAAACTCACGAGCTGCTTATGGTTTTTACTATAAACTGGCTGGTTTGAGCCCTGAATTCTGATTGGCTGAAAGCCATGGTATATCAGACCGTATACCACGGGTATGACAAGACGTTTAGTTTTACCGCTCTAATTACGTTGGTAACCAGTTTATAATAGCAATAAGGCTCCTCGGGGGTTCGTGACATATGGCCATTATACCATAGCTAAGGGCTGTGTCCAGGCACTCCGCGTTGTGTCGTGCAAAGAACATCCCTCAGCTGTGGTTTATTGACCATATACCACAACACCTCCACGGGCCTTATTGCTTAAGTATAACACTCATTTAAAAAAATGTGGAATGCGCAAGCACGTGCACACATAGGAGGTCCAGTGAAAAAACATGCCCGCCTATGGAAACCAAAGGCCAGTCCAACTGATGAGTTCTACCTCACATACGTCACATATAAATGACTGCAGAGGAAACACTACCATCTCACATACTATATGGCTCTAGCCAAAAGCAGTGCACTACATAGGGAATAATGGGCCATTTTTTACCTAGCCCATTTTCCATCAAATATACCCATGTCTCCTTTGATTTCATATACAGCAATAAAACGTATATTTAATGTTCTTTTTAATTGCATGTATAATCAAGTTAAAGAATGCAATTGCTGCTGAATTAAATGGTTTAAAAGTCCTATGAAGTGCAATACGAGACTAGCCACCATCCGCTACGATAAGAAAAGCGTCTTTACTTTTCCATCTGTTTTACAGCTTGATTTTATGGTGGCTAACCTTGTGGGACTCCATACTTGTAGGGTGACCACTAGTCCTGAATTGTGCAGGACAGTCCCACATTTTGGCCCTTTTGTCTCGCAACCAAACAATCATGTCCCACATCTCAAAAAATTCAAACACCACCAATTTAGATTTTTTGGTTTGTCAGTCCGATATTCCAACCTCTCACGTTGCGCTTATGAAAATATCTATATGATAACGATGTGCCTAAGCCTAATGGTGATGTTAAACACTTTTCTAATCATTGTTGAGATCTGATATTCTGCGCAGCGCAAGACGAGTTGTAGTGTAGTCCAATGTCATAGGCCAGCGGTTCACAAACTATGGGTAGTCTGAAATGAAAATTGGGTTGCTGGAGAATATCCAGAATTGTGAGAAAAAAATTTATGTTATTGCTAGCAATCAAGAGGAAACTGACTGAACGACCAAAACTCCCCAGCTTATGTTCCAAATGGACGTTAGCGGTGACGGCCGAGATGCCCATGCATTGGCTTTTGTTCTCTATACATGTCGGGGGATGCTAATCACAAGGACCTTATTCTGTCTTACGAATCCCAAGCATGAAACGGCATATGGCATGTTGACGAAAAACAGATTCCATATGGGATGGAATGGTGGGCTTTTGCACAGATGGAGCTCCATCTATCCCGGGACGGCAGGCAGGCCTCTGAACTCTGGTTATGAATGCGTCTCCCTCTGCTATATGGAGGCATTGTATGATACACAGAGCAACTGACGGCAAAAGAGCTGAGCACAGAACTCGAGATGTACTACAGCACATCCACTGCGCACACGCCTGTTCACAAAACAATGTGGCGATATGGGATCAGAGCATGACAATGTTCTTTTTCACTCCAAGGCTTGGTGGTTATCGAGGGGGAGGGTTGGAAAGATTTTTCACATTGAGAGAGGAACTGTTGTCATTCACAATGGATGTAAAAACAACTGACTTGGTTGACTCTGAAAATAACAGAAAACAGCATCAGTAAGTGTTCCACGTGAGTGATGACTGCTCACCTCCAACGCTTGGAAGGGCACTTTGGGAACAACTTCACAATCCGTTGGACTGTTATCCTGGCTCAGTTGACATGCTGGTAAGTGAAATCGAACAGCTGATCGAGCTCATGTGACCGAATGCTGCAGACAACTCATTCACTGTCACTACGGAGGATATTTGGTTCATGGCTCAAAGGGCATACCTTGCCGTCTTCCTCTGGGCATTAATTCCGCATTCAAAACAACTGGGAACTTGGAAATCTCCGACTTCAGTGCATTCAAGACAACTGGGCATTCGGAAAGAAACAAGCTCCGACTGGGAAATCTTTTTCAACGGTCATCCAACTCGGAATTCCAACTCGGGAACTCAGGCCTCTTTCTAGAGCTCAGACTTTCCGACCTAAAGATCACTGATGTCAATATTTGACCTAGTATTTTTTCTGAGTTCCCAGTTGTCTTGACAGCACCATAGATATCATCCTGACCACCCTGCCCTCTAAATACACCTCTGCTGTCTTCAATCAGGATCTCAGCGATCACTGCCTCAATGCCTGTGTCCGTAATGGGTCTGCGGTCAAACAACCACCCCTCATCACTGTCAAACTCTCCCTAGAAAACACTTCAGCGAGCAGGCCTTTCTAATCGATCTGAACCGGGTGTCCTGGAAGGATATTGACCTCATTCCGTCAGTAGAGGATGCCTGGTTATTCTTTAAAAGTTCCTTCCTCACCATCTTAAATAAGCATGCCCCATTCAAAAAATGTAGAACCAGGAACAGATATAGCCCTTGGTTCACTCCAGACCTGCCTGCCCTTGACCAGCACAAAAACATCCTGTGGCGTACTGCATTAGCATCAAATAGCCCCCACAATATGTCATTTTTCAGGGAAGTTAGGAACCAATATACACAGGCAGTTAGGAAAGCAAAGGCTAGCTTTTTCAAACAGAAATGTGCATCCTGTAGCACAAACTCAAAAAGGCTCTGGGACACTGTAAAGTCCATGGAGAATAAGAACACCTCCTCCCAGCTGCCCACTGCACTGAGGCTAGGAAACACTGTCACCACCGATAAATCCACGATAATTGAGAATTTCAAGAAGCATTTTTTTTAACGGCTGACCATGCTTTGCACCTGGCTACCCCTACCCCAGTTAACAGACCTGCACCCCTCACAGCAACTTGCCCAAACCTCCCCCATTTCTCCTTCACCCAAATCCGGATAGCTGATGTTCTGAAAGAGCGGCAAAATCTGGACGCCTACAAATCAGCTGGGCTAGACAATCTGGACCCTCTCTTTCTCAAATTATAAGCCAAACTTGTTGCAACCCCTATTACTAGCCTGTTCAACCTCTCGTATCATCTGAGATCCCCAAAGATTGGAAAGCTGCTGTGGTCATCCCCCTCTTCAAAGGGGGAGACACTCTAGACCCAAACTGTTACAGACCTATATCTATTCTACCCTGCCTTTCTAAGGTCTTCGAAAGCCAAGTTAACAAACAGATCACCGACCATTTCGAATCCCACCGTACCTTCTCCGCTATGCAATCTGGTTTCAGAGCTGGTCATGGGTGTACCTCAGCCACACTCAAGGTCCTAAACGATATCATAACCACCATCGATAAAATACAATACTGTGCAGCCGTATTCATCGACCTGACCAAGGCTTTCGACTCAATCACCACATTCTTATCGGCAGACTCAACCGCCTCGGTTTCTCAAATGACTGCCTCGCCTGGTTGACCAACTACTTCTCAGAGTTCAGTGTATCAAATCGGAGGGCCTATTGTCCGGACCTCTGGCAGTCTCTATGGGGGTGACACAGGGTTAAATTCTCTGTCCGACTCTTTTCTCTGTATACATCAATGATGTCGCTCTTGCTGCTGGTGATTCTCTGATCCACCTCTACACAGATGACACCATGCTGTATACTTCTGGCCCTTCTTTGGACACTGTGTTAACTAACCTCCAGACAAGTTTAAATGCCATACAACTCTCCTTCCATGGCCTCCAACTGCTCTTAAATGCAAGTAAAACTAATTACATGCTCTTCAACCCATCATTGCCCGCACCCGCCCACCCATCCAGCATCACTACTCTGGACGGCTCTGACTTAGAATATGTGGGAAATTATAAATGCCTAGGTGTCTGGTTAGGCTGTAAACACTCCTTCCAGACTCACATTAAGCATCTGCAATCCAAAATTAAATCTAGAAATGGCTTCCTATTTCGCAACCATGAATCCTTCACTCATGCTGCCAAACATACCCTCGTAAAACGGACTATCCTACCGATCCTTGACTTCGGCGATGTCATTTATAAAAAAGCCTCCAACACTCAATTCAGCAAATTGGATGCAGTCTATCACAGTGCCATCCGTTTTGTCACCAAAGCCCCATATACTACCCACCACTGAGACCTGTATGCTCTAGTTGGCTGGCCCTCGCTTCATATTCGCCGCCAAACCCACTTGCTCCAGGTCATTTATAAGTCTTTGCTTGGTAAAGGTCCGCCTTTTCTCAGCTCACTGGTCACCATAGCATCACCCATCCGTAGCACACACTCCAGCAGGTATATTTCACTGGTCACCCCCAAAGCCAATTCCTCCTTTGGCCGCCTTTCCTCCCAGTTCTCTGCTGCCAATAACTGGAAGGAATTGCAAAAATCACTGAAGCTGGAGACTCATATCTCCCTCACTAACTTTAAGCAACAGCTGTCAGAGCAGCTCACAGATCACTGCACCTGTACATAGCCTATTTGTAAATAGCCCATCCAACTACCTCATCCCCATAGTTATTTTTGTTGTTGTTGTTCCTTTGCACCCCAGTATCTCTACTTGCACATTCATCTTCTGCACATCCATCACTCCAGTGTTTCATTGCTAAATTGTAATTACTTCTCCACTACGGCCTATTTATTGCATTACCTCCCTAATCTTACCTCATTTGCACACACTGTATATTAACAAGAAATTTGTGGAGTGGTTGAAAAACTAATTTTAATGACTCAAACATAAGTGTATGTAAACTTCCGACTTCAACTGCACCTGTTCCTGTACCTGCCACATAAATAACTTTCAAACCAGCTGTTCTTTATGATGCTTCGCAACAGAGTGTCTTTGGAGGAAGGGATTTGTGGTCATTCACAAGACCAGTGTTACTTGTGTAGATTCATTTACATTTTACTCAGCTACAGTTGGATGAATTGCTTGTATTATTATTGGGCATATCATGTTCCCACTTTGGGTATAATGAAAAGTCAATCTTATCACGTCTGCTCCCTCTCCGGCCTCTAGGTCACTAGGCTGCTCGTTATGGTGCACACCTGTCACCATCGTTACGCACATCAGCGCATAGTGACACTCACCTGAACTCCATCACCTCATTGATTACCTGCGCTATATATGTCACTCCCTTTGGTTCCTTCCCCAGGTGTCATTGTTTCTGTTTCTTGTCTGTGCGTTGTTCATGTTACTTGTTTTGTTCATTTGTTTATTAAATTATGCACTCCCTGAACTTGCTTTCCTTCTCCCAACGCACACGTTACAGGTGTTCAAAACACATTTCCTTCAAGGGCAATTCATTTAGACATATTTACGTTTTAGTCAATTTATCAGATGCTCTAATCCAGAGTTATTTACATTCTGTATATTGATCTTTAGTAGGAAAAACAACCACATATATCCGTCATGGCAGCGCTTTATATTACAGTGCTGTTTACACTGATACTTACCTGGTATTCTATTATATTGTTTGCTTACTTATACAAACCATACTGCCAAAGTGACAATGGGACCAGGGTTTCTGACCACGGGACTAGCAAAGTTCCTCACCTGGCTCTGGCAGGCCCCACAGCCAGCTCCAGCAGGTTCCCCTCCCTGGGACGAGCACACTCCTCTATGGTCGCCAAACACCTCTTCGCAGCCTCAGCATTACGACTCGCCCTCACCTGCAAGAGAAAGACATAGACTTGATATACATATAGAAATAGATCTTAACTTATTAATTCCTTTAACTCCTAGTGAAGCAAATGGCCTCAACAGTGTATCTCCAGGGAACCCTATATACAGTTGCTGCCAAATACAATAAATAAATGAAGCATTCAAAGAAAAGAACACCTTGCCCACAATCAAACATGGGAAAGGTTAGATAACGCGGTGGGGTTGCTTTGCTGCCTCTGTTACTGGGGATTTTGAATGTGTGCAAGACATTATGGAATCAGCAGATTATCAAGGTGTTTTAGAGTGCAATTTGTTCAAAATCTGTCTCTCTGTTAAAGGTTGTGGGTCTTGCAGCAGGACAACAACCCTAAACAAACATCAAAAGCACCCTGGAATGTTTCAAGAAGGAACATTGGACTGTTCTGGAGTGGTCAGAGAAGAGTCCAGATCTGAATCACATCCTATGGTGAGAGCTAAAAACAGCACTTGGTGGAGAGAACCCATTAAACATTGAAGAATGAGAGCAGTTTGCTGCTGAAAACCGGCCAAATTACCAGTAGGTGCAGCAAGCTCAGCAAGAATTATTTAAGAAAAGGGCAAGGGTGCCAATATATTTGGCCGCAACTGTATACAGTGCCGTCAAGTATTCATACCCCTTGACTTAATCCACATGTTGATGTGTTACGGCCAGCAGCATACCACCCTGCATCCCACTGCTGGCTGGCTTCTGAAGCTAAGCAGGGTTGGTCCTGGTAGGTCCCTGGATGGGAGACCAGATGCTGCTGGAACTGGTTACCAATGTAATTAGAGCAGTAAAAATAATAAATAAATGTCATACCTGTAGTATATGGTCTGATATACCATGGCTGTCAGCCAATCAGCATTCAGGGCTCAAACCCCCCTGTTTATAATTACATTTAGACTCAGTGCCATCACTCTCCAGTTGTTTTACATTTGTAATCCCAGTTGTTACCATGTGTTTTTGTCCTAATCAACCCTGTTAGAAACACAGCACCATAGTAGTGAAAACACAATACCAGATATTGGCAGTTTGGTAATGAGATTGTCTTAATTGACCTGTCCTGACTGGCCGAGGAGTCTTTTCCAGTAGCAGTGATTGTGAGTGTGATTGGGAGAACAATATAGAGAATCAGGGGAAAAAAATACTCAGCCTTGAGGACACAGTAGCACACACACACCAATCAAGACGTGATCACACAGGAAACTGCAAGCTAGCAAAGGACGGAGAGGGGAGTGGCACAGCAGGTCGGCCACCAAGCAGACAGTCAGAACCGTGCACTAGACCCATTTATCTGCAATCACAAGCCATCTCTAGCAATGGAAGGGTGTATCCCGCAATTTCTTGGCTTGAAATTTTTCCTCAACTTCCATTACGCAGGGCATATCATCAATGAATAGGCTAGGATATTGAGATAAGCGAGATGCAACACTTCGCTCTCACAGTCACACACAATACCTGTACGTCACACTGTTCATAGAGTGTTAGCCAGGGCACCAAAACAGGGAAGAAGTTGAGCCTCGTGTCTCAACACTCTTAGTTGTTGCGGAAATTGACGCAATATGCGGTTTACTTTTTGGTTAGGGATTTTTCTTAACGTTAAGGATCACAATTTCACACCCCTACTGTGTAGTGTATTTTCAACCAGCAAATATCAGGAAATAACACTGATAAAACATTCACACTTTACAGTGTTAGTTTCATCAGTTATTGTACAATATAATACAATACACTGATTTCTACTCAACACACCAGTGTTTCCTTCAGGATTTTATTCAAAAGTGGTGGCAGACCCGCAATTGAAACTTACTGGGGAGAAATAAGATCTAACATTGGAAAAATAATGGGATTTGACAAACATTCATTTCTTTGTACATGGGTGAAATACCTGATAACTTACACAATATAGAAAAGTACCTCTTGAAGGTCCTACTGGCAGCCAGTAAAAAGGCTATCACTAGGAAATGGCTACAAAAAGACCCTCCCACAGTGACACAATGGATAGACATTGTAGAAGAAATACACCACATGGAGCGTATAACCTTTGCTTTAAGAACTCAACAGGAGAGAGGTCAAGAATACTGGGAAAAATGGGGTTCGTACTTGGAAAAGGTCTAATTCAAAGATGTCAATGTAACTAATATGATGATATGATGATGAAAGTATGAAGTGCACTGTAAATCTTTTTTTCGTTTGTTCTTTTATTTGACTTTATTTGTACTTTCTTTGTGTTCCTACAAACAAACAAAGTATTAAAAAAATAATTTTTAAAGCGATGGCAGAGGTAGAATTGGGGAGTGTAAGACGGGTGGGGTCTTCCTAGAGAAACATTTTTACGATTATAATTAGGTTTCCATACAAACCTTTTATGCGAGTGGGATCTGTTTGTGTCGGTAAAATGTATTATGCATTAAATACATGTTGTACTTCACAGGTTGGTGAAAGTGCAAGGTGATGAGTTTGATTCCCAACAAATATCAAGGGTCTTATTCTGGTGACATGATGATCGATGCTTGGCTGCCGTTTGACAAATAAAATAATATTACTCTTTGGTCCATAATAGTCTCATCATGTAGGCTATACCCACACTGTATTTGCGAGCTGTACGCTAGACCAGAGTGGGCACATTTGCTTTATAATGCTACACTTTTAGTGACAAAATCAGAGTTGAAAATGTGACGAAAACCCATCTAACTTATTCGGTACATGGGAATGTATTTTTAAATGCACTACGTCATCACGCCGAGCAACAAGTAAATTTGATGGAAACACATCTCTGGTGGGAAAATGCACACATAGTTTTTAGGCAGATTTATTTTATATTAGCATGAAAATCTGTCTCCAATTGGATGGAAATCTAAAGGACAATTACTCAAATGCATGAACATTTGAATATTCTCTCTTCCTTTGAAACTTATCAGAAAATCGAGGACAGTTTAATTTGATCTCTTGATCTTAATGACATCGCCAACCAATTCTCTTCGGTGCACTGCTGCTAAATGAATATGGGGGAAACACTGCACACAGAGAACATAGTCAAACATAGTCAAACATAGTCAAGATAATCTCCTTTCCTCCTTTCTCCATTTTGCTCTCCTCTCATCTCCCTCCCACTATCCTCTTCACATCCTCTCCTTTCCCACCTCATTGTCCTAAACCCAGTCTGACAAAGGATCCACTTATACTGTCTCGAGGATGCAGTAGCACACATACACACTAATCAAGACATGATCACGCAGGAAACAACTAACAATGCTTCATACTCAACATCTGAGATGTACCTCAGTAGAGATGCCTTAATAAGGAAGCACTGGCACAAACTCCTCTTCTCTGAAGATGCTTTAGGTAAGACATCTCATGACGTCAGATGACAACCAGCAATACTTCATAGTTACTGACACCAACCACAAGGCCACTGAGTTGGTCCAAGAACACAGACGAGCCCTGAAGAGAATCTCCTTTCTTATTTTCTCTCTTTCGCTCTCCTCATCTTCATATCCTCTAATTTTCCCTCCTTCATTCCCCCTCTAACCTTCCTTTTCTCTCACCCCCCCACCCCCCACCTCAGTCCCCCTTCCTTCTCCCTTGCCCACCTTTCTATGAATAGGTCCTAAACCTGTCGTCTCCATTTGCCTCAGGTCAAAGTATATGATTAACTCCATGGCCTGTCTAAAACCTGAAGGGATAACACACCATAGACTAAACATTTGGTCATTTACATTACCCTGGGCTGACAGCCACTCTATACCTGATCAGCCATGTCGCTCTTTTCCAATGCTAAGTGACCTTCAAAGAGAGGCAGAGAGAAAGGAATTATACTGTGACCCACGGACAAAGGTACACAATGTCTTCTTGTCAGTAAGCCTCTACACATGATTGCCTCCTTCCGGACCCACTCACATATTATTACACACATGAAACATCATCATTGCTGTGCTTGAGGTCACACAGTTGGAAACATTTTGAAGAGAATGATTTAAAAAACTGTTGAACATTTGAACATAAAATTCAACTGAAATCTGTCTAAATGATGAGCTTTCTAAACTGAAACCAACAGAAAGAGTGAGAGAGGTGAAAATATCTTATCTTCCTTTAAAAAGTTCCCATGCAGCTGTTAATCAAAATACACAGTACCGGTCATAAGTTGACACACCTACTCATTCAAGGGTTTATCTTTATTTTTACTATTTTCTACATTGTATAAAAATAGTGAAGACAACAAAAACTTTAAATAACACATATGGAATCATGTAGTAACCAACAAAAAGTGTTAAAGCACTTATATTTTAGATTCGTCAAAGTAGCCACCCTTTGCCTTGAGAGCTTGGAACACTCTTGGCATTCTCTCAATCAGCTTCACCTGGAATGCTTTTCCAACAGTCTTGAAGGAGTTCCCACATATGATGAGCACTTGTTAGCTGCTTTTCCTTCACTCTGCGGTCCGACTCATCCCAAACCATCTCATTTGTTGAAAAACAAATGATGGTCCCACTAAGCGCAAACCAGATGGGATGGTGTACCGCTTCAGAATGCTGTGGTAGCCATGCTGGTTAAGCGTTCCTTGAATTCTAAATAAATCACTGACAGTGTCACCAGCAAAGCACCCCCACACCTCCATGCTTCACAGTGGGAACCACACATGCGGAGATCATCTGTTCACCTATTCTGCATCTCACAAAGACATGGCGGTGGAAACCAAAAATCTAAAATTTGGACTCATCAGACCAAAGAACAGATTTCCACCGGTCTAATGTCCATTGCTCGTGTTTCTTGGCCCAAGCAAGTCTCTTATTCTTATTGGTGTCCTTTAGTAGTTGTGTATTCGACCATAAAGGCTTGATTCACACAGTCTCCTCTGAACAGTTGATCTAGAGATGTGTCTGTTACTTGAACTCTGTGAAGCATTTATTTGGGCTGCAATCGGAGGTGCAGTTAACTAATGAACCTATCCTCTGCAGCAGAGGTAACACTGGGTCTTCCATTCCTGCGGTGGTCCTCATGAGAACCAGTTTCATCTTAGAGCTTGATGGTTTTTGCGACTGCACATGAAGAAATGTTCAAAGTTCATGACATTTTCCGAATTGACTGACCTTCATGTCTTAAAGTATTGATGGACTGTCATTTCTCTTTGCTTATTTGAGCTGTTCTTGCCATAATATGGACTTGGTCTTTTACCAAATAGGACTATCTTCTGTATACCAACCCTACCTTGTCACAACACAACTAATTGGCTCAAACGCATTAAGGAAAGAAATTCCACAAATTAACTTTTAATAAGGCACACCTGTTAATTGAAATGCATTCCAGGTGACAGCCTCATGAAGCTGGTTGAGAGAATGCCAAGAGTGTGCAAAGCTGTCATCAAGACAAAGGGTGGCTACTTTAAAGAATCTCAAATATAAAATATATTTTGAATTGTTTAACACCTTTTTGGTAACTACATGTGTTATTTAATAGTTTTTATGTCTTCACTATTATTCTACAATGTAAATACTAGTCAACTGCATTGTTGGTTAGGGCTTGTAAGCAAGCATTTCACTGTAAGGTCTACACCTGTGGTATTCGGCACATGTGACATACGTTTTGATTTTTAAGTACCTACTTTACTTTATTGAATGTTTATGTTTTCACATTATCCCAAAACATTATATAGCCTATGTTTATTTATCACAATGTTTTTGGGATGTTCTGTTTTTGCAATGTAAGGTCACACAATGTCTATTGTCTCTCAAACCCCCTGACATAAAGAAACTCTCACTGTCAACTGCGTTGATTTTCAGCAAACATAACACGTGTAAATATTTGTATGAACATAACAAGATTCAACAACTGAGACATAAACTGAACAAGTTCCACAGACTTGTGACTAACAGAAATTGAATGTGTCGCTGAACAAAGGGGGGGGTCAAAATCAAAATTAACATTCAATATCTGGTGTGGCCACCAGCTGCATTAAGTACTGCAGTGCATCTCCTCCTCATTGACTGCACCATATTTGCCTGTTCTTGCTGTGAGATGTTACCCCACTCTTCCACCACGGCACCTGCAAGTTCCTGGACATTTCTGGGGGGAATGGCCCTAGCCCTCCAATTCAACAGGTCCCAGACATGCTCAATGGGATTGAGATCTGGGCTCTTCGCTGGCCATGGCAGAACATTGACATTCCTGTCTTGCAGGAAATCACGCACAGAACGAGCAGTATGGCTGGTGGCATTGTCATGTCAGGATGAGCCTGCAGGAAGGACCTGCCTTGCAACATGCCTACAAGCCATCAGTCCAGCCTCTCTCAGCCTGTTGCGGACATTCTGAGCACTGATGGAAGGATTGTGCATTCCTGGTGTAACTCAGGCAGTTGTTGTTGCCATCCTGTACCTGTCCTGCAGGAGTGATGTTCCGATGTACCGATCCTGTGCGGGTGTTGTTACACGTGGTCTGCCACTGCGAGGACCATCAGCTGTCCGTCCTGTCTCCCTGTAGCGCTGTCTTAGGCGTCTCACAGTACTGACATTGCAATTTATTGCCCTGGTCACATCTGCAGTCCTCATGCCTCCTTGCAGCATGCCTAAGGCACGTTCACGCAGATGAGCAGGGAACCTGGGCATCTTTCTTTGGTGTTTTTCAGAGTCAGTAGTTTTCATAACTTAATAACCTTTCATAACCTTAATTGCATACCGTCTGTAAGCTGTTATTGTCTTAACGACCATTCCACAGGTGCATGTTCATTAACTGCTTATGGTTAATTGAACAAGCATGGGAAACAGTGTTTAAAGTTATTTGGATTTTTACTAATTATCTTTGAAAGACAGGGTCCTGAAAAACACGCCTTTGTATTTTTACACTGCGCCAGATCCAGGTGTCTGAGGCTTTGTCAGAGGAAGGCCCAAAAAAATTGTCAAAGACTCCAGTCACCCAAGTCATAGACTGTTCTCTCTTCTACCGCATGGCAAGCGGTACTGGAGCGCCAAGTCTAGGACCAAAAGGCTCCTCAACAGCTTCTACCCCCCAAGCCATAAGACTGCTGAACAATTAATCAAATGGCCATCCAGACTATTTCCATTGACACCCCCCCCCCCCCCACACACTTTGTTTTTACACTGCTGCGACTCGCTGTTTATTATCTATGCAGTGTCCCTATACCCCTGCACATTGACTCAGTACCTGTACCCCCTGTATATTGCCTCATTATTATATATATTTTTAAACATTTTGTTTAGTTTATTTAGTAAATACTTTCTTAACTCTACTTTCTTAACTGCATTGTTGGTTAAGGGCTATAAGTAAGCATTTCACTGTTGTATTCGGCACGTGATAAATAACATTTGATCTGGAAATACAGTAGCAACAGCTGTATCTTTTAGTATCCTTCGGTTTTCTGTCCCCATCATTTCAAACTGCTACTAACAATCTTTTGCATCTCTCTGTTTCTTTTATCGGAAAACAGTGACATTTGGTGCCTTCTTCCCTTGATTTTCTGTGCATCCAGGGATCGAACACTAGCTGGCTGTCATCTCTTTTTCCACTTTGCATAACTATCTTTACCTGCAATATGCCTAACTATCAACTCTATCAGCTCCTTCTCCCCCTCAAAAAACTTTAATCTGTGACATATAGCTCCATATAAGGGCATATCGTGACCTAACCCGTCTCCTCCCCTTCATCTACACTGATTGAAGTGGATTTAACAAGTGACATAAATAAGGGATCAGCATTAGAATCACAGGATCAGGGAAAAGGACATGATCATGCTAAAAATGAGGTAAATCTGCTTCCCATTGTCATCTGTGGACAAAGTGAAGATGACAGAATACAAATCCAATTGTAAATAACACCAGCCAGCCTTGATTATGACTATAGGAAGCACAATCAGAAGGAAGAAAAAGAAAACAGACCATTCCGGGAAACCCGGTAATCAATACAGAACGATGATATAGATCACTTTTCTGAACCTCTACTTGCAGTTGAATGCATCAATGTTTTTCGGAAATATGGAACACAAAACGTTTATCTACCATTTAAAAAACAATCTGGAAAATGCGTCTGCTAGTGGGTCCCGATGTGCGCTAATCAGTGAAGACAAGATTATACATTATGATGATGGCTTACCTAGACATCTGTATGTTAAGTATGTGTTGTGGGATTTAGTCTCCATTTTTGGCATTCCTGTGATTGAAGTGGAAAAATCAACAAGCCAAAGACACATTTCCATTTTAACATAAAACTGCTGAGAAAGCTTTGAAATAGAGCTTGAACTCTTGACTTTCATACAGAAGCTGATAGACAAAAGAGTCTACTGATAAATCTGGGTCTTGATTCAGGCTGGTTAAATTCACCAGGATCATAGGGCTATCAACAGGCTATTTGAGTAATCGGCATGGGCACGAATGCATCAAAAATATGCACTGTAAGACAATGAGGCTTTGTTTTGTGGCATGGTCTTGTTGGGTAAGATTATTGTTACACACCATCTTTATGAAATCCATTCATTTTAATTCTCTCCCGAACTCAAGTCTCATGATTCGGCCTTAATGTTATATTTCATGGACAAAAAAATAAAAATAAAACTGAAACAGAAATGTATTCTATTCATAATATAATAAAATGATTAGGGTGATAGTGCTGGTAAAGATGTTGATCGAGAGCAACGTGAGGGGAAATGACAAGAATAAGCAGTGTTGTTCAAATTTAACAAATCTAATCATAGGCTTTAAATCAACATTTCTTGTCACAAATAATACATTTTCATTAACCCTGTTATTATCTCATGTCTATTTCCTTAGATTAGCCTGTCGTTTGGGGGAAACTACTGTTAGAGAGAACAATGTGTTCCTTCAAACCAGTCGATCAAGAGATGGGGGATTTTGAGCAAGAATAATGTGTCCTTTCTGACTAGGGATCACTCTCTGGTTCCTAAGGGGAGATATGGATTATCAATGTGACAATCAACAGTTAGCTGTGTTTATAGCACCTTTTGGTTTAACCTAAATCTCTTCTAAAATAATAGAATCTCTTTCATGAGGAAGAGACATTTGTACCATGGGGAGTGAAGACAGACCCGGGTTGTAGTTGTACTCAACAGTAACTTTGGGTGTCTATTGAAACCACACGAACGGACGCTGTATGTCACAGACGCCGTACGTTGCAGCAGTGTTTTCTGAATGTTGCATCCCCTTTGACTATCCAACCATTGCTCTGGAGCTCGGGCTTTTGAGCTTTCTATTCCTTCATTTAGCAAAATGCTCTTATTTAGAGAAATAGGTGTTATTATGGGTGGAACCCCATACATTTCAATATCATAGGCAACTGTTTGTTGTATACTGAACCACCGTTGGCTATGGAGTTATTACATTATTCTTCGTAGAGATGAAAATCATTCAAGGAAGATCAGCACATTCTGGTGTAATGTAAACAACTGGTAAACAATGTAATCATAAAGGCATCATTCTTTTTAATCTTTCAGTTGAACTTTCACTTCAGACTTCAAAGTTTAACCAATCCAAAGTCTAACCCTTTGTCAGCTTAATACATATCCCTTGAGGATAAAAAAAAATAAAAAATCTAGGAAAACCTATTTGTAGTGTTACTGGTCAGAGGTTGTCAGACTGATGAGAAATCTAGAGTCAGTCTAACAAGATAACAACATCTCCCCAGGTTCCAAGAGGTTGTTATCCTTTTGGTATGATTAGGATTATGTAGCAAGGTCAAGAAAAACATGGCCTCAGCTTTGATGCATTGAAGCATTGTAGGCCAACAATACACGGCTTATGTTATATGACATGTACTTACCTGGAATCTCTTATGTTTCCTAGAGGTCTGGACTATTTAGACTATCATACTACTCCTGTAGAGCCATTATCTATGCTCTCTGACTGACCCACCGAAGGGTCTACCAGGCCCAAAGAGCCGAGCACACGTGTGTGTGTGTGTGTGTGTGTGTGTGTGTGTGTGTGTGTGTGTGTGTGTGTTGCCTCCCAGGCCCAGCAGCAGGTACATATTTGGAGAAATGAACGTAAGAGGGCTTGAGGACTGGTTGGGTCATTTTACACATTGAGTCTTGGGGTGAGGTGTGACACTGACCTTCTTTAGTTAGTCAATCTGCTTGTTGTGTATGTTGGTGTTGTCAATAGCCAGCACATCCACAGACACCTCTTTCTCCAGACGATACTTATTCACCCAAACAATCACCTCTGAACCTGGGGAACACAACCAGAGAAAGACACAGTCAGAGAGGGGACCTAGTCAAACACACACACAAACAGAGTAAGAAATATATCATATCCTGTTTTATTTGTGAGGTTCGCAAAAAATTGTTTCATAAGCAGTGACTTCATGTAATTGAGTTCATGTTTGAATAGGTCTTATATTTTCAATAATTCCTATTCACAGATTTCATTCATGGGTACTTGACTGACGTCATGTGGTTGGTTGTCGGTACTGCACCATAGCTCCTGTATTATTTTTGACCATGATTTTCCCTCAGACTGTTTCATGCTGATGGAATTTATGGTAGGTAGGAAATGCTTCTCCACTCCTTTCCCAGTTAAAGGCACTTTCTTTTGATATAATTACATCCAAATTGTCACAGAATATGTATGAACTAACGTACAATGTAATGACATGAAGATTTATTGTAATCTAAAGTGTATTATGGTTGTTTTAACAAAGTTTTCATGCTAACTTGTTAGCTGTGCTAGCTCTTGTCCTGTTAACCATGTACACTGTTAGCTAGCTTGTTTTCAACATGTGCGCCCCAAACATAGAAGGTTCAACATTTTTGTTGATTTATCCTTTTCTGTTGTAGGAGTGTGAGAGAAGCCATAAGTCAACTAACACTGTTGTGCATGTTATTGTCTGTCCCAAGTATGTGAATGAATGTGTTGTCTACGGTTATTTGATAATTTTACATGGAGCTCATATGAATTAAGAAAACATGTTAAAATACTATACGATCAAAACAAGAATGTTGTTTCTGAATAATGACTGTTTCATGCTGATGGAATTAATGGAGTTTGAGAGAAGCCAAAAGTCAACTAACACTGCGTGTGTAATTGTCTGTCACAGAAATAAAAAATAAAGTTGAGCTCCAATACCATAGTGTCCGTGCCTGCTGATTGGTTGCCTCGGAAAAAGTTAGAACCGGAAGGTTATTCACACGCTGCTGGCTGCTGGTTAAGAGAAGCAATAGAAGACATCGCAGTTCACTTTTCCACGACGGCTAGTTAACATCATGCACCCTTTTGAAACGGTAGGAAATAGAAAGTAACCCACCCCTACTGTAATCAATGAGCTACTATCGGAGCCCCACCTCCTGTCTTCTCCCTTTCTAACTCTCCCCCGCCTCTCTCAGCACGCAACAAAGCAGTAGAGGACAGCTGGGCATCCTTGCGTGCTAACAAGGCCAACGTTCACAAGAAGCACATCGTAAATGTGGTACTGGCACCAACCCTTTAAATACAGTTAAAGTCAGAAGTTTACAAACACTTAGCTTGGAGTCATTAAAACTCGTTTTTCAACCACTCTTGTTAACAAACGATAATTTTGGCATTGTCGGTTAGGACTTCTACTTTGTGTATGACACAAGTCATTTTTCCAACAATTGTTTACAGACAGATTATTTAACTTATAATTCACTGTATCACAATTACAGTGGGTCAGAAGTTTACATACACTAAGTTGACTGTGCCTTTAAACAGCTTGGAAAATTCCAGAAAATTATGTCATGGCTTTAAATCAAAACAAAATGTATTTGTCACGTGCCGAATACAACAGGTATTACAGTGAAATGCTTACTTACAGGCTCTAACCAATAGTGCAAAAAAGCTATTAGGTGAACAATAGGCAGGTAAAGAAATAAAACAACAGTAAAAAGACAGGCTATATACAGTAGCAAGGCTACATACAGACACCGGTTTGTCAGGCTGATTGAGGTAGTATGTACATGTAGATATGGTTAAAGTGACTATGCACATATGATGAACAGAGAGTAGCAGTCGTGTAAAAGAGGGGTTGGCGGGTGGTGGGTGGGACACAATGCAGATAGCCCGGTTAGTCAATGTGCGGGAGCACTGGTTGGTCGGCCCATTTGGGGTAGTATGTACATGAATGTATAGTTAAAGTGACTATGCATATATGATAAACAGAGAGTAGCAGCGTAAAAAGAGGGGTTGGGGGGGTCACACAATGCAAATAGTCTGGGTAGCCATTTGATACCTGTTCAGGAGTCTAATGGCTTGGGGGTAAAAACTGTTGAGAAGCATTTTTGTCCTAGACTTGGCACTCTGGTACCACTTGCCATGCGGTAGTAGAGAGAACAGTCTATGGCTGGGGTCTTTGACAATTTTTAGGACCTTCCTCTGACTCTGCCTGGTGTAGAGGTCCTGTATGGCAGGCAGCTTAGCCCCAGTGATGTACTGGGCCATACGCACTACCCTCTGTAGTGCCTTGCGGTCAGACGCCGAGCAATTGCCTACCAGGCAGGGATGCAACCGGTCAGGATGCTCTCGATGTTGCAGCTGTAAAACCTTTTGAGGATCTCAGGACCCATGCCAAATCTTTTAGTTTCCTGAGGGGAATAGGCTTTGTCGTTCCCTCTTCACGACTGTCTTGGTGTGTTTGGACCATTCTAGTTTGTTGTTGATGTGGACACCAAGGAACTTGAAGCTCTCAACCTGCTCCACTACAGCCCCGTCGATGAGAATGGGGGAGTGCTCGGTCCTCTTTTTCCTGTAGTCCACAATCCGGTGCGAAAAGTGCAAATCAATCCCAGGTACAAAAGTATCTCTATCCACAGTAAAACGAGTCCTATATCGACATAACCTTGCTCAGCAAGGAAGAAGCCACTTCTCCAAAACCACATAAAAAAGCCAGACTACGGTTTTCAACTGCACATGGGGACAAAAATCGTACTTTTTGGAGAAATGTCATCTGGTCTGATGAAACAAAAATAGAACTGTTTGGCCATAATGACAATCGTTATGTTAGGAGGAAAAAGGGGGAGGCTTGCAAGCCGAAGAAAACCACAGGGGTGGAGCATGATGTTGTGGGGATGCTTTGCTGCAGGAGGGACTGCTGCACTTCACAAAATAGATGGCATCATGAGGAAGGAACATTATGTGTATATATTGAAGCAACATCTCAAGACATCAGTCAGGAAGTTAAATCTTGGTCGCAAATGGGTCTTCCACATGGACAATGACCCAAAGCATACATCCAAAGTTGTGGCAAAATGGCTTAAGGACAACAAAGTCAAGGTATTGGAGTCGCCATCACAAAGCCCTGACCTCAATCCGACTTCAACTGTAGCTTCCTCTCTTTTTTCTTCTGTTTTCTTTCGCACGCACGCACGCACGCACACACACACCCAAACACACACACGTTCAAAGGCATGGGGTCACTTAGAAATATCCTTGTTTTTGAAAGAAAAGCATGCTTTTTCCATTAAAATAACATCAAATTGATCAGAAATACAGTGTAGACATTGTTAATGTTGTAAATGACTATTCTAGCTGGAAACAGCAGATTTTTTATGGAATATCTACATAGGCATACAGAGGCCCATTATCAGCAACCATCACTCCTGTGTTCCAATGTCACGTTGTGCTAATCCAAGTTTAGCATTTTAAAAGGCTATTTGATCAATAGAAAACCCTTTTAGAATGATGTTAGCACAGCTGAAAACATTCGTTCTGATTAAAGAAGCAATAAAACTGTCATTCTTTAGACTAGTTGAGTATCTGGAGCATCAGCATTTGTGGGTTTGATTACAGGTTTGATTACAGGCTCTGAAATCTGTCAGTCTATTCTTGTTCTGAGAAATTAAGGCTATTCCATGCAAGAAATTGCCAAGAAACTGAAGATCTCGTGCAACGCTGGGTACTACTCACTTCACAGAACAGCGCAAACTGGCCCTAACCAGAATAGAAAGAGGAGTGGGAGGCTCCGGTGCACAACTGAGCAAGAGGACAAGTACATTAGTGTCTAGTTTCAGATGCCTCACAAGTCCTCAACTGGCAGCTTCATTAAATAGTACCCGCCAAACACCAGCATCAACGTCAACATTGAAGAGACGAATAGATGACGCTATTTTAAATGGGTAAAAAAGTTGCTTTTCGTTCAAAAACAAGGACATTTCTAAGTGACCCCAAACTTTTTAACAGTAGTACTGTATATATATATATTAGTACCAGTCAAAAGTTTGGACACTCGCTCATTCAAGGGTTGTTCTTTATTTTTACTATTTTCTACATTATATAATAATACTGAATACATCAAAACTATGAAAAAACACACATGGAATCATGTAGTAACCAAAAATGTGTTAAAACAAATCTAAATATATTTTACATTTGAGATTCTTCAAAGAGCCACCCTTTGCCTTGATGACAGTTTTGCACACTCTTGGCATTCTCTCAACCAGCTTCACCTGGAATGCTTTTCCTACAGTCTTGAAGGAGTTCCCACATACGCTGAGCACTTGTTGGCTGCTTTTCCTTCGCTCTGCAGTCCAACTCATCCCAAACCATCTCAATTGGGTTGAGATCGGGTGATTGCGGAGGCCAGGTCATCTTATGTAACACTCCATCACTCTCCTTCTTGGTCAAATAGCCCTTACACGGCCTGGAGGTGTGTGGGGTCATTGTCCTGTTAAAAAATAAATGATAGTCCCACTAAGTGCAAATCAGATGGGATGGTATATCGCTGCAGAATGCTATGGTTACCAGGAATTCTAAATAAATCACAGACAGTGTCACCAGCGAAGCACCACCACACCATCACACCTCCTTTTTCATGCTTCACGGTGGGAACCACACATGCGGAGATCATCCGTTCACCTACTCTGCGTCTCACGACGACACAGTGGTTGGAACCAAAAATCTCAAATTTGTACTCATCAGACCAAAAGGACAGATTTCCTCCGGTCTGATGTCCATTGCTCGTGTTTCTTGGCCTAAGCAAGTCTCCTCTTCTTATTGGTGTCCTTTAGTTTTTGATAATGGTGGGACCCAGGCCTCTAATGTAAGCTCTGTTACAGTCAACTATGATATAGGCCCTCATGTGAACCATTTTAACTTTGAGCCTGTTTCTTATACTGAGGTCTATAAAACACTAAAGGCTATAGACACTAAAAAGTCTGCAGGTCCAGACAGCCTGGACCCTTACCTCTTAAAGATAGCAGCTGGTATTATTACTGAACCTGTGGCACACATTTTCAACTTGAGTCTCTTGACCAATTCCATACCCAGCATTTGGAAATCAGCTTATGTCCTCCCACTGCTAAAGGGTGGAGATCCCTCAGATGCTAATAACCATCGTCCTATCTCCAAACTCCCTATCCTGACCAGTCTATGAATCCCTAGTGAGCTCACAGTTAAAAAGCGTCTTCATTGAAAAGAACATACTGAGTGGGGTTCAGTCTGGCTTGAGATCGGGGCACAGCACCACAACTGCAGCTATGGCAGTGGCAAACAACATCATTAATGCACTTGATAAAAAGCAACATTGTGCTGCACTGTTTGTGGATTTATCAAAGGCCTTTTATTCAGTTGACCATGAATTGTTACTACTATAGCTAGACTCAGAAACATTGGTCCCTCTTTACCTCTGTAGTCTGGTCTCCTTCACCACCAGCAGTTACCATACCTGGTCTGCTAGGTGTTGCTACTTAAAGTCCCCAGGACATTCACAGTATTAGGCAAGACTGCCTTCTCTTCTTGTGCACCAGAGGCATGGAATAGTCTACAATCCATGCTTCATCAAGATTTGTTAGGGCCACTGATATACATTCTAAATATTGATGGGAGACTCTGTTACAGAGGAGTGTAAATGCTATTTTTAGGCTGGATCATGTTGTTGTATGTTTTAATTATGTAATGTATTGATTGTTGCTGCCTTCTTGGCCAGGTCTCCCTTGAAAAAGAGACTCTGGGTCTCAATGGGCTTTTCCTGGATAAATAAAGGTTAAATAAATAAATACCATTTGTGGTTTCTTTGCAGCAATTTGACCATGAAGGCTTGATTCACACAGTCTCCTCTGAACAGTTGATGTTGAGATGTGTCTGTTACTTGAACTCTGTGAAGCATTTATTTGGGTTGCAATCTGAGGTGCAGTTAAGTCTAGAACTTATCCTCTGCAGCAGAGGTAACTCTGGGTCTTCCTTTCCTGTGGTGGTCCTCATGAGAGCCAGTTTCATAGTGCTTGATGGTTTTTGCAACTGCACTTGAAGTTTTTGAAATGTTCAGTATTGAATGACCATGTCTTCAAGTAATGACGGACTGTCGTTTCTCTTTGCTTATTTGAGCTGTTCTTGGCCAAAAGTTTTGAGAATGACACAAATATACATTTTCACAAAGTCTGCTGACTCAGTTTGTATGATGGCAATTTGCATAAACTCCAGAATGTTATGAAGAGTGATCAGAGTGATCACTCTTCATAATGTTATGAAAGTTATGAAGAGTGATCCTTCTTTGCCATGCAAATGAACTGAATCCCCCCAAAAACATTTCCACTGCATTTCAGCCCTGCCACAAAAGGACCAGCTGACATCATGTCAGTGATTCTCTCATTAACAAAGGTGTGAGTGTTGACGAGGACAAGGCTGGAGATCACTCTGTCATGCTGATTGAGTTTGAATAACAGACTGGAAGCTTCAAAAGGAGGGTGGTGCTTGGAATCATTGTTCTTCCTCTGTCAGCCATGGTTACCTGCAAGGTGCCATCATCATTGCTTTGCTCAAAAAGGGCTTCACAGGCAAGGATATTGCTGCCAGTAAGATTGCACCTAAATCAACCATTTATCGGATCGACAAGAACTTCAAGGAGAGCGGTTCAATTGTTGTGAAGAAGGCTTCAGGGCACCCAAGAAAGTCCAGCAAGCGCCAGGACCCTCTCCTAAAGTTGATTCAGCTGTGGGATCGGGGCACCACCAGTACAGAGCTTGCTCAGGAATAGCAGCAGGCATGTTATTTGCGGGATTTCTTCATAATTTCAATAGCATTGGGTCTATGGTATTGACTCAAATCTGGGTTTCTGATTGTAATTCAACTATTGGTATGTTTTGCCTGGACAGATACGGCCGCCAGTGTTTAAGATATAAACTGAACGTTTTAACAGCTTGCTTAGTTAAAATTGAAAGGCTAGTTTATTCAACATAAATAGCGAGGCGATTTCGATGTAATACGTTGTCTGTTGCCTAAATGGTCTGCTGGAATAACATATTTAGAATGGAGTTGTATTTAAATAACTGAATCAAAGAAGAGACCGTTACCTAAATCTAATGAATTGTAATAATAGCGGTTGCGATAGAGCTGTGCCCACCAAAATGTTTCATTTTTCCCCTTTTTTTCCTTCTGATTACTGTTGCTGGGTTTTATAGTTTAGGTAACACCAGTGCATTTGAGTAAGAAGTTAATGTATTCTAACATTATAATCTGTTTCCATTACATGGAACAATGTCCAGTTTGAGTGTATTTTGTATTTTTAAAAGGGACAGTGCACATTAAATCAACTTTTCAGTCAAAGTGACGGTTTTAGCCAGCCTGCTCATTTTCAACCTCAGTCCCTTGGCAGGTTATAAAAACAATTACAATACAGAAATCAAGGAGCAGTGAGCACACGCAGAGCAACATAGAACAAGCAATACGTAACATGCAAAAAGCAACAAAACAAAATGCATACAGTAAAAGCAAGTGTTTCCACGCCTCACCAGCTACAGACATGGAAAGCTGCAATACATTATTCTCACCAGTCTGATTGGCCTCTTACCATGTCTTCATGTTATTTTTCAAGGTGTGATAGGTGGTACAGTTGTGTGTGTCTGATGGCAGGGTATTCCAGACATGGGAAGCTCTCACAGAGAAAGCAGATTGACCTATGGTGCTTTTCTTAAGGTAATTATACAGTCACCTCTCTTGGCAGACCTTGTGGATATGCTGCCATATGTTTGGGTTTCCTGTTTAACAAAAGTATTGAGTGGAGGGGGAGCCAGGCCATATAGAATCTTGAATACAAGACATGAATTGGTGTGTTGAACACGATTTTTCCAACTCAGGAGCTCATTCTTTCTGAGGATGTGACAGTGATTATGGCTATTGGGTTTCCTATCAAGCACTTTGAGAGCCTGTTTGCAGACAGACTGAATGGGTTTTAATGTTGTATAGCAAGCTTGGGCCCAACTAGTCAAGCAGTATGTTACGTGGGGGAGTATCATAGATTTGAAGTACAGTTTTGCTATCTCTGTAGTCAAATAATTTCATATATATTGGATATTAGCTAGGTTGAATTTGGTTATTTGAGTTACCTTTTTCACCTGCTTTTTAAAAGAGAGGTTGGAACCAAGTATGATACCAAGGTACTTAAAATCAGATACCACCTGGGGCTTCTCCCCTGACACATAGACATCTGGCTCAGTGGCATCAGTTGTCCTCTTTGTGAGGAACATGCAGACTGATTTTTTTTCACATTGAGATGCAAACATGAGTCACTGAGCCACTTTGTAACCTGGACCATTGCAGTAGTGAGTTCTTGTGCAGCTTGTTGTTTGCTCTTTGCATGCACATATATCACTGTATCATCTGCATACATTTGAACTTCAGACCCAGTACAGACAGAAGGCAGATCATTAATATACAGGCTGAACAGTATTGACCCTTGGGGCATCATAGCTAAGAGTAACAGTTAGTTTAGACTATTACACTGATGAGACAGCACCAACTTTTTGAAGGTTCTAGATTTGTTGAACAACAGGTTTATATTTTTACTAAATGAATGCAAAAAATTGAAATGATTAGATTACTGGAAAGGGGTTACGGGTTTGTTTATTGATTAGGTGTTGATTTCCCTTAATGAAACACTGTATTATCTGATGTGTTTTGAGTAGGATTCTGCCTTCCGGGACTGATGGAAGTCCCCTGTAGTATGTACGTTAAGGTAGACGTACACGTCTCAAACGTTTTATTAAATGCCTGGGATCAAATATCACAGATTCCTTACGCTGAGAAATTGACTACATTTGTGACAGAAAAAGGTATTACATTTAGATGGGTAAGAGGAACAATCTAAGGCAAAACAGCATTAGATATGTTGTTGGACATTGGTCTAGTAACGATACCAGGGTAATTATATATGGTAAGTGAAAAGAGAGACCAGTCATATAATATGGGAGTGAAATGTTAGACTCGGGAGTGAGATACATGTTGCCGTGTCTAAGGTTAGCACATGCTAAAATAAGCACACATAAACGTTGGGGTAGACTAAAACACACGATTTGAGGGAGTACCGTAGACGTATCGTTATTATCAGGTTTTGTTTGTAGTTAAAACTTTTGGGTTGCTGAATAGGTGTAGTATAGTAAATACTCATGAAAATACAGTGGGGCAAAAAAGTATTTAGTCAGGCACCAATTGTGCAAGTTCTCCCACTTAAAAAGATGAGAGGCCTGTAATTTTCATCATAGGTACTCTTCAACTATGACAGACAAAATGAGAAAATAAATCCAGAAAATCACATTGTAGGATTTTTAATGAATTGTGTGTTCCTTTGGGTTTAGTGAGTTTTCCTTTTGGCTTTTGTTTTGGCTGAATTCTTTTGATTTTCCCATGATGTCAAGCAAAGAGGCACTGAGTTTGAAGGTAGGCCTTGAAATACATCCACAGGTACACCTCCAATTGACTCAAATTATGTCAATTAGCCTATCAGAAGCTTCTAAAGCCATTAAATAATTTTCTGGAATTTTCCAAGCTGTTTAAAGGCACAGTCAACTTAGTGTATGTAAACTTCTGACCCACTGGAATTGTGAAACAGTGAATTTTTGTCTAAACAAATGTTTGGAAAAATGACTTGTGTCATGAACAAAGTCGATGTCCTAACCGACTTGCCAAAATTATAGTTTGTTAACAAGAAATTTGTGGAGTGGTTGAAAAATGAGTTTTAATGACTCCAACCTAAGTGTATGTAAACTTCCGACTTCAACTGTATTTGTTGGGGGTTGAAATGGGAGACAATACTAAGTTTCTTGGGAGGAGGCTGAGCCAGTGCTATAGCAGCCGGTCACGTGCATGAATCCATGCAATGAATCATTGCTTTTATGCTTCTTGTTTTATGAAGAATGTATGCATTTTCTGCGTGTGAATGAATGTTTTTAAATCTTGTCATTTTCTTTTAAATTGAGAGAACTCTCAAAATATGGGGATTATGGTGGAAATTACAAGATTATATTACAATGATGTTATTGCATCATATGGTTGTTGTATGCAACAGAATAAGGGGTTATTAGAACGCTCATCTGAGTGCTCTACCGAGGATGGGCCTCTGGAAGATTTACTATGTCTTTGGGTGATACCACATTCCAGAGCATGAGTTAATGTTTCTGTTCTATAAAAGGTACCAGGGAGAGATGATCCCAGGGCCAGCCTTGGTCTCTACACAAAAGAGAACTGTTTTTACAGCAGATATTGTCTGCTGTGAATTATAAGTATCTTTCATACAAATCTTAACCTTGTGACCCATTCCATACATCTGTTGTACATCATGTAGACTGAAGGGGGTGTATCTTGGCTATAAAATAACTTTGTATCTTTGTCTCCGGGCTCTCAACGAATAATCTGAGGGTGATTCACCGACCAGCCATTATTAACCTTTTTGGGATAGGGGGAAGCATTTTCACTTTTGAATGAATAGCGTGCCCAGAGTGAACTGCCTCCTACTCTGTCCAAAATGCTAATATATGCATAATATTACTAGTATTGGATAGAAAACACTCTGAAGTTTCTAAAACTGTTTGAATGATGTCTGTGAGTATAACAGAACTCATATGG
This sequence comes from Oncorhynchus masou masou, assembly GCF_036934945.1. Classification (NCBI taxonomy): domain Eukaryota; kingdom Metazoa; phylum Chordata; class Actinopteri; order Salmoniformes; family Salmonidae; genus Oncorhynchus; species Oncorhynchus masou. The sequence goes on from NC_088227.1 coordinate 28,093,975, forward strand.
CAGGCGAAAACCTGAGAAAAATCCAACCAGGAAGTGGGGAATCTGAGGTTTGTAGTTTTTCAAAGCATGGCCTACTGAATACACAGTGTCTATGGAGTCAAGTTGCACTTCCTACGGCTTCCACTAGATGTCAACCGTCTTTAGAAACTGGTTTGAGGATTCTACTATAAAGGAGGGGCTCATGAGACCTGTTTGAGTCAGTGGTCTGGCAGAGTGTCTCAGGCTCGTGATGCACGCTCCCGACAGAGTTAGCTCTCGTTCCATGGCTTTTCTTCAGACATAGGAATTCTCCGGTTGGAACATTATTGATGTTTTATGTTAAAAACATCCTAAAGATTAATTCCATACATCGTTTGACTTGTTTCTATGACCTGTAACGGAACTTTTAGAGTTTTGTCTGGACGAAGTGCTCACGCCTCATGAAGATGGATTACTGGGCTGAACACGATAACAACAAGTGGCTATTTGGACATAAATTATGGACTTTATGGAACAAATCAGTAATTTATTGTCGAACTGGGATTCCTGGGAGTGCCTTCTGATGAAGATCATCAAAGGTAAGTGAATATTTATAGTGTTATTTCTAACATCTGTTGACTCCAAAATGGCGGATATTTCTCTGGCTGGATTGGGCTCTGAATGCCGTTCTCTGGTTATGCTTTTTCCGTAAAGGTTTTTAAAAATCTGACACAGCGGTTGCATTAAGGAGAAGTCTATCTTTAATTCTATGATTAACAGTTGTATCTTTTATCAATGTTTATTATTATTTAGTATTTCTGCAAAATCACCGGATGTTTTGGAATCAAAACATTACTGCACGTAACGCGCCGATGTAAACTGAGATTTTTGGATATAAATATGCACATTATCGAACAAAACATACATGATGTCCTATGAGTGTCATCTGATGAAGATCATCAAAGGTTAGTGATTAATTTTATCTATATTTCTGCTTTTTGTGACTCCTATCTTTGGCTGGAAAAATGGCTGTGTTTTTTTGACTTGGCTATGACCTAACATAATCATATGTTGTGCTTTCGCTGTAAAGCATTTTTGAAATCGGACACAATGGGTAGATTAACAATATGTTTACCGTTCATTTGCTGCATTGGACTTGTTAATGTGTGAAAGTTACATATTTCAAAAAAATATTTTTGAATTTCGCGCGCTGCCTTTTCAGTGGAATGTTGTCGAGGGGTTCCTCTAGCGGAACCATAAAGGTTAACGTAGAGTACTCAATCTACACACTCTTTATGTGTGTGTTGTACTGACCTGCTCCCTCATTAATAAGTGAATAAAGATTTAGTTTAAGTATAACTCTGACTTGTGTGATAAGTTTCTCTCTCCTCATTTGATATTAAAGAAATTAACCACCACAGAACGTGTACGTGCGTGCTAGAGAGACCGTATGTTATGTGTGTGTGAAGCACAAAAAGACTGCGCTTTATATTGTAACACTTTTGAGAGCTGCTGGATTTCATTGCTACCTCCCTTTACCCGGCAAGCATGGAGAGATGACAGCAATACAGAACTGGACATAAGAGATCATCCATCTATCTAGATCTCTCCTTACCCCCACACACTATAGGCAGGCTGCCTAGCAGTTAAGAGCGTTGGGCGAGTAACCGAAAGGTTGCTGGTTTGAATCCCTAAGCCAACAAGGTGGAAAAATCTGCCGTTCTGCCCTTGAGCAGCAACTGCTCCCAAGGTGCCGATGACGTTGAGCTAGATTAAGGCAGTTCCCCGCACCTCTCTGATTCAGAGGGGTTGGGTTAAATGTGGAAGACACGTTTCGGTTTAATGAATTCAGTTGTGCAGCTACTAGGTATCCTCTTTTCCTTCAAACAACTGTCTCACTTCTATGCCTCAGACTGTTTTGTAACACACACACACACACACACACACACACACACACACACACACACACACACACAGTCTTTCAGTTTCCACTAGGCCTTTGATGAATGTATGATCCAAACCACAGCTGTGGAAACAGACCTCTAAGACCCTAATGCTACTTAATTCCATGCAGACTTGTGTTGCTATGCTCCCGGGCAGAACACTTAATCCACCTGCCACAGGCAAATAGTTTAATGTGTGTGTGTGTGTGTCTGTGTGAGGGCACTCGCGTGCAAATACATATACACTTTTAAAAATGTATGCGTGCATAGATAGAGCTGCATGGAGGCTATGTGAATTAAATTTGCTAAAACCTCTGAGCACAGCTTGGGTTAAATAAATGCATATTCACACCGGGAGGCTGGAACAAAACTTTCCAATTCATAAGCAGTTATAAAATAGCCTCTGGGGTAAATTTGAAAGTGAATGAATGCATGAATCCTGTCGTGCATCAACCATGCCCTCATGCCCTGTATTTAAGCAATAAGGCCCAAGGGTGTGCGATATATGGCCAACATACCACAGCTAAGGGCTGTTCTTAGGCACGTCGCAACACGTGCCTGGATAGAGCCCGTAGCCGTGGTATATTGGTAATATACCAAAACTGGTAAATTGGTTACAAACTTAAATTGAGCAGTAAAAATAAATACTTAGTCAGTCATACCCATGGTATACGTCTGATATACCACAGCTTTCAGCCAATCAGCATTCAGGGCTCGAACCACACAGTTTATAAACGTAGATAAGAGTTGACCAACTCTCTGGTCTTCCTGGTGAGATACAGGGACTTTCTTTCCTACCTGTTGATCAGATCCCGGATGTCTCATCTCCCTCTCTTGTGACATTATTAAAGAACTGGACAGACGAAAGCTAATTCTTTTTCAAATCAAATCAAATCAAGACTTCCGGCGCCGACAGAGATGGCCGCCTCGCTTCGCATTCCTTGTTTTTTTTACGTGTTATTTCTTACATTAGTACCCCAGGTCATCTTAGGTTTCATTACATACAGTCGAGAAGAACTACTGTATATAAGATCAGCGTCAACTCACCATCAGTACGACCAAGAATATGTTTTTCGCGACGCGGATCCTGTGTTCTGCCTTACAAACAGGACAACGGAATGGATCGCATGCAGCGACCCAAAAAAACGACTCAGAAAAAGAGAGAAACGAGGCGGTCTTCTGGTCAGACTACGGAGACGGGCACATCCTAGCATTCTTCTTGCCAATGTCCAGTATCTTGACAACAAGGTTGATGAAATCCGAGCAAGGGTAGCATTCCAGAGGGACATCAGAGACTGTAACGTTCTGTGCTTCACGGAAACATGGCTCACTGGAGAGACGCTATCCGAAGCGGTGCAGCCAACGGGTTTCTCCACGCATCGCGCCGACAGAAACAAACACCTGTCTGGTAAGAAGAGGGGTGGGGGTGTATGCCTTATGGCTAACGAGGCATGGTGCGATGAAAGAAACATACAGGAACTCAAATCCTTCTGTTCACCTGATTTAGAATTCCTCACAATCAAATGTAGACCGCATTATCTACCAAGAGAATTCTCTTCGATTATAATCACAGCCGTATATATCCCCCCAAGCAGACACATCGATGGCTCTGAACGAACTTTATTTAACTCTTTGCAAACTGGAAACCATTTATCCGGAGGCTGCATTCATTGTTGCTGGGGATTTTAACAAGGCTAATCTGAAAACAAGACTCCCTAAATTTTATCAGCATATCGATTGCGCAACCAGGGGCGGAAAAACCTTGGATCACTGTTACTCTAACTTCCGCGACGCATATAAGGCCCTGCCCCGCCCCCCTTTCGGAAAAGCTGACCACGACTCCATTTTGCTGATACCTGCCTACAGACAAAAACTAAAAAAGAAGCTCCCACGCTGAGGTCTGTCCAACGCTGGTCCGACCAAGCTGACTCCACACTCCAAGACTGCTTCCATCACGTGGACTGGGACATGTTTCGTATTGCGTCAGATAACAACATTGACGAATACGCTGATTCGGTGTGCAAGTTCATTAGAACGTGCGTTGAAGATGTCGTTCCCATAGCAACGATTAAAACATTCCCTAACCAGAAACCGTGGATTGATGGCAGCATTCGCGTGAAACTGAAAGCGCGAACCACTGCTTTCAATCAGGGCAAGGTGTCTGGTAACATGACTGAATACAAACAGTGCAGCTATTCCCTCCGTAAGGCATTCAAACAAGCTAAGCGTCAGTACAGAGACAAAGTAGAATCTCAATTCAACGGCTCAGACACAAGAGGCATGTGGCCAGGTCGTACTGTTGACAACCGCCACAATGTTTTCAAATACACAGAGATATGCACAGCAGGAGTGCTTGGTTGTAACAGTCTTCCAGAACTCGACAAATGTGAATGTCACTTCTGTTTTTAGTTTTTCCTTCAATAACAAATGTAAGCCTATGACTTCACGATACTATCTGGGTACTGCTTCAAGATTTATCAGACATATTCTTTGGAGTGGAAACTGACAGTTGAAAACACATAAGAGACCACAGTTAAAGGTATGACACTAAACCACAGCTCCCTGACTGAAGTCGGACTATTGAGACCACAGTTAAAGGTATGACACTAAACCACAGCTCCCTGACTGAAGTCGGACTATTGAGACCACAGTTAAAGGTATGACACTAAACCACAGCTCCCTGACTGAAGTCGACTATTGAGACCACAGTTAAAGGTATGACACTAAACCACAGGTCCCTGACTGAAGTCGACGATTGAGACCACAGTTAAAGGTATGACACTAAACCACAGCTCCCTGACTGAAGTCGACTATTGAGACCACAGTTAAAGGTATGACACTAAACCACAGCTCCCTGACTGAAGTCGACTATTGAGACCACAGTTAAAGGTATGACACTAAACCACAGCTCCCTGACTGAAGTCGACTATTGAGACCACAGTTAAAGGTATGACACTAAACCACAGCTCCCTGACTGAAGTCGACTATTGAGACCACAGTTAAAGGTATGACACTAAACCACAGCTCCCTGACTGAAGTCGGACAATTGAGACCACAGTTAAAGGTATGACACTAAACCACAGCTCCCTGACTGAAGTCGACTATTGAGACCACAGTTAAAGGTATGACACTAAACCACAGCTCCCTGACTGAAGTCGACTATTGAGACCACAGTTAAAGGTATGACACTAAACCACAGCTCCCTGACAAGTCGGACTATTGAGACCACAGTTAAAGGTATGACACTAAACCACAGCTCCCTGACTGAAGTCGACTATTGAGACCACAGTTAAAGGTATGACACTAAACCACAGCTCCCTGACTGAAGTCGACTATTGAGACCACAGTTAAAGGTATGACACTAAACCACAGCTCCCTGACTGAAGTCGACTATTGAGACCACAGTTAAAGGTATGACACTAAACCACAGCTCCCTGACTGAAGTCGACTATTGAGACCACAGTTAAAGGTATGACACTAAACCACAGCTCCCTGACAAGTCGGACAATTGAGACCACTGGTACCAAACTATCTTACACATCACGTCAGCTACTTCCTCCGGGTCTTAAAATGTCATCTTCCCTTATTTTTAAACATTTTATTTAACCTTTATTTAATTAGGCAAGTCAGTTAAGAACAAATACAATGATGGCCTACCAAAAGGCCTCCTGCGGGGAAGGGGGCTGGGATAAAAAAAGAATTAAAGGACAAAACACAAAATCACAACAAGAGAGACACCATAACACTGCATAAATAGATACCTAAGACAACATAGCATGGCAGCAACACATGACAACAACATGGTAGCAACAACATGGCAGCAGACCAACATGGTAGCAGCACAAAACATGGTACAAACATTATTGGGCACAGACAACAGCACAAAGGGCAAGATGGTAGAGACAACAATACATCACGCAAAGCAGCCACAACTGTCAGTAAGAGTGTCCATGATTGAGTCTTTGAATGAAGAGATTGAGATAAAACTGTCCAGTTTGAGTGTTTGTTGCAGCTCGTTCCAGTCGCTAGCTGCAGCGAACTGAAAAGACGAGCGACCCAGGGATGTGTGTGCCTGTAAAAGAATGTGACTGGGTGACTGGGTGTTGTATGTGGAGGATGAGGGCTGCAGTAGATATCTGATAGGGGGAGTGAGGCCTAAGAGGGTTTTATAAATAAGCATCAACCAGTGGGTCTTGAGACAGGTATACAGAGAGGACCAGTTTACAGAGGAATATAGAGTGTAGTGATGTGTCCAATAAGGAGCATTGGTGGCAAATCTGATGGCCAAATGGTAAAGAACATCAAGCCGCTCGAGAGCACCCTTACCTGCCGATCTATAAATTACGTCTACAAAATCTAACAAGAGTAGTCATCTAAAATCAGGGTTATTTTGGCAGCTAGGGTGAAAGAAGAGCTATTACGATAGAGGAAACTAAGTCTAGATTTGACTTTAGCCTGCTGCTTTGATATGTGCTGAGAGAAGGACAACATATCGTCTTGCCATACTCCCAAGTACTTGTATGAGGTGACTACCTCAAGCTCTAAACCCACAGAGGTAGTAATAACACCTGTGGGGAGAGGGGAATTCTTCTTACCAAACCACATGACCTTTGTTTTGGAGGTGTTCAGAACAAGGTTAAGGGCAGAGAAAGCTTGTTGGACACTAAGAAAGCTTTGTTGTAGAGCGTTTAACACAAAATCCGGGGAGGGGCCAGCTGAATATAAGACTATCATATGCATATAAATGGATGAGAGAGATTCCTACTGCCTGAGTTGTTGTTGTTGATGTAAATTGAGAAGAGTGCGGGGCCTAGGATCGAGCATTGAGGTTCTCCCTTGGTGACAGGCAGTGGATGAGACAGCAGATGTTCTGACTTTATACACTGCAATCTTCGAGAGAGGTAGTTAGCTAACCAGGCCAAAGACTCCTCAAACACACCAATACTCCTTAGCCGGCCTGGAATTGTCTACTGTATCAAATGCTTTGGCCAAGTCAATAAAAATAGCAGCACAACATTGCTTAGAATCAAGAGCAATGGTGACATCATTGAGGACTTTTAAGGTTGCAGTGACACATCCATAACCTGAGCGGAAACCAGATTGCTTACCAAAGAGAATACTATAGACAATCAATCAACTGACTGGCTTTCTTGAAATCAACTTTGATAAACAATGCAAAGTAGGAATAGGCCTATGACAGTTAGGATCAGCTTGATCTACCAATTTAAATAAAGGATGAACAGTGGTTGCCTTCCAAGCAATGGGAACCTCCCCAGAGAGGAGACAGGTTAAAAAGGTCAGAGATAGGCTTGGCGATGATAGGAGCAGCAACCTTAAAACCTCTTGTGGTTAGGGGGCAGAATTTTAACCCTTGGATAAATAGCGTGCCCAATTTCAACTTCCTGCTACTCATGCCAAGAATATAAGATATTCATATTATTCAAAGATTTGGATAGAAAACACTCTGAAGTTTCTAAAACTGTTTATATCATGTCTGTGAGTATAACAGAACTTATATAGCAGGCAAAACCCAGAGGACTAACTGTTCAGATTTTTTCTCCCCCTCTGTTCCCTACATTGTCTTTGCCAAGGGATATTTCATAGGATCTTGTTTTCAGTTCCTACCGCTTCCACTGGATGTCACCAGTCTTTGGAATTTGGTTGAGGTTATTCCTTTGTGCAATGAAGAAGTAGGCCAACTAGGAACTGAGGACACTTTTGTGAGTTGCGCAAGACCTGAAAATCAGCGCTAGTTTGTTTTCTTTCCTGTATTGAATACAGATAGCCCTGTCTACAATTTGGTCAATTATTAACGTTTAAAAAGACCTAAAGTTGTATTACAAAAGTAGTTTCAAATATTTTGGCAAAGTTTATAGGCAACTTTTGAAATATTTTGTAGTGACGTTGCGTTTTTTGTAAGCTGTTTTTTTCTAGATTAAACATGCTTTATAAATGGACATTTTGGATATATATGGACGGAATTAATCGAACAAAAGGACCAATTGTGATGTTTATGGGACATATTGGAGTGCCAACAAAAGAAGCTCATCAAAGGTAATGCATGTTTATATTTTATTTCAGCGTTTTGTGTAGCGCCTGCAGGGTTGAAATATGCTAACCCCTTTGTTTACTGCTGGTGCAGGCTATCAGATAATAGCTTCTTATGCTTTTGCCGAAAAGCATTTTAAAAATCTGACATGTTGGCTGGATTCACAACGAGTGTAGTTTTAATTGAGTATCTTACATGTAATTTAATGAAAGTTTGAATTTTATAGCATTTTTTTAGAATCTGGCGCTCTGTATTTTCCCTGGCCAGTTGAGACATTTGCGTCCCGCCGTCCCGGAAAAAGGGTCTAAATCATCTGACCCAGATAGTTTTTTGTGGTCAAGTTTAAGGAGCTCCTTTAGCACCTCGGACTCAGTGACCGGCTACAGGGAGAAACTTTGTAGTGGGGCAGGGGAAAAGGAGGGAGGAGCATTGGGGCTAGTCGCATTAGAAAGGGGTGTGAGATGAGGAAATGTTGGACGGCAAGTCACATACTGTAGGTCAGGGTTCCCAAATAGGCGGCCTGCATATATACTGAACAAAAATATAAATGCAACATGTAAAGTGTCGGTCCCATGTTTCATGAGCTAAAATAAAAGATTCTCATTTGGCACAAAACTATTGTTTCTCTAAAATGTTGTGAACAAATTTGACAAATTTGATCCCTGTTAGTGAACATTTCTCCTTCGCCAAGATAATCCATCCACCTGACAGGTGTGGCATATCAAGAAGCAGATTAAACAGCATGATCATTACACAGGTGCACCTTGTGCTGGAGACAATAAAAGGCCACTCTAAAATGTGCAGTTTTGTCAAAAAACACAATGCCACGTCTCAATTTTTGAGGAAGTGTGCAATTGGCATGCTGCCTGCACGAATGTCCACCAGAGCTTTTGCCAGAAAAGGTAATGTTAATTTTTCTACCATAAGCTGCCTCCAACGTCGTTTTAGAGAATTTGGCAGTATGTCCAACCAGCCTCACAAACGCTGACCACGTGTAACGACGCCAGCCCAGGACCTCCACATCTGGCTTCTTCACCTGCGGGATCGTCTGAGACCAGCCATCCGGACAGCTGATGAAACTGTGGGTTTGCACAATTTCTGCATAAACTGTCAGAAACCATCTTCAGTGAAGCTCATCTGAGTGCTTGTCATCCTCACAAGGGTCTTGACCTGACTGCAGTTCAGGGTCGTAACCGACTTAAGTGATCACCGGCACGCTGGAGCAGTGTAGTCTTCACGGATGAATCCCAGTTTCAACTGTACCTGGCAGATGTCAGACCACGCAGTTAGGACATCATGTGGGCAAGCGGTTTGCTGATGTCAACATTGTGAACACAGTGCCCCATGGTGGAGGTGGGGTTATGGTACGGGCAGGCATAAGCTACAGACAAACACAATTGCATTTTATCGATTGCAATTTGAATGCACAGAGATAACGTGACGAGATCCTGAGGTCCATTGTTGTGCCATTCATCCACCACCATCAACTCTTGTTCCAGCATGATAATGCACAGCCCCATGTTGCAAGGATCAGTACACAATTCCTGGAAGCTGAACATGTCCCAGTTCTTCCATTGCCTGCACACTCACCAGACATGTCAGCCATTGAGAATGTTTGGGATGCTCTGGATCACCGTGTACGACAGCGTATTCCAGTTTCTGCCAATATCCAGCAACTTCACACAGCTATTGAAGAGGAGTGGGAAAACACCCCACAGGCCACAATCAACAACCTGATCAAATCTATACAAAAGAGATGTGTTGCGCTGTATGAGGCAACTCGTTTTCTGATCCAGGCCCCTACTTTTTTTTAAGGTATCTATCTATGACCAACAGATGCATATCTGTATTACTGTGAAATCCATAGATTAAGGCCTGTTGGGTTCTAAGAATATGAAACATACTTATTCATATCACTGAGGGAGAGAGGGTAATGTATAATGTTTACATTATGTCAGGATATGTTAATGTTAGCCATCAGGGATCCTTTGGGAGGAGAAGAGACACAGTCTGGTACCAGGCACCATGACAGCCGTGAGTTGGGGAGGAGTTAGCACTTTGGGGTAGAGGTCAGGTCAAATGAAGTGAAGAAGAACAGATATCACTAAGGTTCTGTCTAGCAACAGATATGCATTGGTTGTTCAGATGTGTAGGAGGAGACTCAGCCTTGGAGGAACAGTTAACAACATAAAAAATAAACAAGACGATGATGAGATTATATTATGTAGTTACCACTTATACCAACCTAATCTGTATATTTCTCAGAAGAATGTATCTTATTCAGGATTGCTCTTTCTTTGGCCAGCTTCTCCATGAACTCCTGGCAGGGGAGGTTGAAGTTTGCCTTCACAATAAGCATGGCCTTGATGGTAGGAACAGTGAACCTATTTCTCTTCCATTTCCCTCTCATTCTCTCAGAAGTCCTCTGACCAAAACTGGAATGAAGTTGTCATCACGTCTTGCAGTCAATTTTGCCTCAATGTTTCTCAGAATTGCAGCTGACTCCACAGCACAGCGGTCCTGGCCTTCAAGCATCTTGATCGTGTCACTGAATATGGTCAAGTTTCCATGGACAAAGTCCAGCCAAAGTTCAGTCAGTGGATCTTTGAACATTGTTCGCAGGACAACAGGGCATTTGTCTTCAGAAAGAAAAAAGGATTTCAATGGCACATACCTTTTCAGCACTCTTTCTAGAGCAGGGAGCATGGACAGCCAGCAAAAATTGCTGTGTCCTAAAATGTTATGGTACTCCTGGCCAACAAACTCACAAAAGCTCTTCAGTCTTTCTATTCTGATGGTGAAAATATGAAAATATCTTTGTGAGCAGGTACTCAACATCAAGTGGAATCATATCCAAAGCTGTTCTGACCGTGTTATGAATGATGTGGGCAGGACAACCTAAGCCAATCACCTCCCGCTGCAGAGCATTTTTAACTTTGGTATGGACATTGACCCTCCCCAGCCTATTCAGTCCTCCAAAGTTGATATATGTGTTGTCGGCAAAGAATGCCACGACTTTGTTTTGCAGGTTACATTATTGGATGACCACCAGGACCTCAGCTGCAATCTCCTCTGCTGTTTCTCCTTTCAATTCAACAAAATCAAGCAGTTTTGTTTCCACAGATGTGTTGCACCATATATCTTACAATATCTGATAACTATTGGCAGCAGCTTTACATGTCCATGATTGGTCGCATCAATGGCCAGGGACACAAATTCAACCTGGTCTAGGTCCTGTGTTACCAAAGTAGTTGCCCATGGTGCTAACACGTTACTCACTGTGGCGTCACGTTTTGTCCTAGCACATGTCAAATTTGACTCATAAATCTTCCGTGTGAGTTGTGCTGTGCAGTCCATAGATCTGTAACTATGATTGTGTCACATAGTGTGGTATGCAAAGACACCCTCCTGCACAGCTAAATCATATTCTTCTTGGGAAGGCTCTACCTTGAAGAATGTGGTGACAGAGGGCATACCAACACGGGCAATCAGAGAGGCTTTATATTTTTTGTCTGTTGATGTTCTAACACTGCCGTTCTTCCCCCGCTGCCAATTGAAAAAGAGGAATTACAAAGGGTGCAGTTAACCATTCTATCGTCTTGACCTGAGCGTATGAATGGAAATTCTCTCATTGTGTTGTCATGAAAATGGCATTTCTGTTTCTTGGAAAGAGCCATTGTACCTCCTCTGTCTGCTCTTCTTACTCTCAACTTTTCTTCTCCTCCAATTGTCTTCCTGCTCTTTCTTCGTTTCCTTCTTTTTACCTTTCCACCTCACTCTTCCACACTCTCCTCGATACACTCTTTTTACTCCCTTAATTTTTCCTTGTTCTTCTCCAAACTTTAATAATAAATAGTACACTATTAGATAAAATACTTTGGTTAATAGATTCCCATTGCTTGCCTCATTTTTGTATTTTTATCTTAAAAACATTGTTTGGAATAATAATTTGGCAGGCTCTGTAATCATATCTTTCCTCCTCTCTCTCTTTCACTCTTCTTCCTATCCAGTCTTCCTCCTCTCCACTCTCTTAACGATAAACATTATGCTAAAGTTATCCATGAAGATTTCAAAATATATTTTCAGACTACTTGTAATGCCAAACCATTCAAATTGTAATCTACATATAAATATTCTCATAATTGTGCATTCATTTAATATAATCATATTTTCAAAATAGCCCGTCCACTGCATGTTTACGTTTTTTAACCTAGCTACCATGACAGTAGCTAGCTAACCTAGCTAGATAACTTAGTCGACATAGCTAATGTTAGCTTCCATAACCTATTTAAAACCTTATAAAGCAGAGCATCTATCTATATAATAAATTGTGACATTATTACATCATTAGCTAGTATCTCAAACGAGTGTAACTTTGTTTGTATGTGGTGATGTTGTGGATTCACTTGTCACTTACTAGCTTCTGGCCGAGTTTTCCACAGCAGTTTTCTCTAAAACTATCGCGAGCAAGTAGTTAGTAGAAGAAGAGTGAGTAAAGCTGCTGTAGCGAGCAGCCCCCTCTGCTGGACAAAACAAGCACAACGTGATTGAGACGTCAACCGATAGGCTCTGCAGCCCGGTCTTTCTTGCCACGTAAAATATTATTTCACTTTGGTGTCTGTTTTTAATGCAGTTAAAAACGGGGACATTTCCGGGGACTGTCCCCTGAAAACGGGGACGTCTGGTCACCCTAGTATAGAAGCTAACGTCGGCTAAAGTTTGCTCCAGTCAAGCTAGCCTATCGTTGTCATGGCGACAATTTGCTGTTTTTAGGATTATGTTTAGAAATACATGATGAAAATGTATATGAGATAAGATGATAGTTAATACCTTTTTACAATTCGTTTTTTTCGTATTTTGGCTATTGGGAATTGTATGAGAGTAGCCAAGTCCGTTGAATGAATGAGAGAGAGAGCCAACTGAAAACTATTGAAGTGAGAAGCAGCAGATAAACTATTTTAAATCTTTTAAGGTTTCAAACTCCCTTCATTCTCACCATACCCTATCCAGGTCCCAAGGTGTAAGAGGGTAAACAACACTACTAGACCATGTGTGGTTTCACTACATGCTGCTGGTACAAAACCATGCTATTTTTTTTTTCATTGTACTACCATGGTTCATTTTGGTACCATGGTAGCTAGTACAATGAAAAAAAATACCATGTCTTTTTGGACACTACCATGGAGGGAAAACACCATGGTCCTGGTACAAATTCCATGGTATTTTCCTGCCATAGTAGTACAATGAAAAAACTACCACAGTACTATCATAGTTTTTTGGTTACTACCATGGCAGGAAAATACCATGGGTATTGCAACAGTACCATGGTATTTTCCTGCCATGGTATTGACCAAAAAAACATGATAGTACCATGGTAGTTTTTTCATTGTACTACCATGGTACATTTTTGTAAGGGGAAGCTCTCAAGAACTTGAACACACGCGTGGATGCACACACACACACACACACACACAACTCGAGTTCACAGATTTTCAATAAACAAAGTTCTCACCGTTTTTATTACGAGTTGATCGATGAAACAGTCATAGTATCCAAACTATCCATGGGTTGTAAGAGTAGTACTGTACAGTGCATTTGTGTTCCTGATGTTCTTCATTTAGTCATATCTGTAGTATTCTTGCAGTAAATGTTTGATGGATACAAAATGTACTAAACACAGAAACCTCAGTTATCATTATACAGGGTTTTTCATGACCATGTGAGCTAACCAGAAACAACACCAGGCCCTAGTTGTAGTGTTAACAGGGTGTAATCATTAGTCCAGAAAGTTTTGCAACTAAAACAAATTTATAATGGACAAAGTTAGCTCAGCACTCCCCGTTTCGTTCCGTTTGCCTCCATTTAAGAAATGTTTTGCAACAGAATTGGTTTAATGAATACACTGCTGGTGTTACCTGCTCAGGTGTCATGGTCAAGGAAAACTACTAACCTTTAAAGCTTTCAGCAGGACAGACCTTTATCAAAAGTGGCAATGCAGAGAGTGGTTGGTAATGCCTAGTCAAGATTACAACAGAGTTCTACAACTCCCGTTCTGGAGAGCTACTGGAGTGTACAGGCTTTTGATCCAGACTAACACACCTTCAATCTGCATTAGTACTGGGCTGGAACAAAAGCCTAGCCACACCCAGTAGCTCTCCAGGACGGAGTTAAGGAATCCTGAGATACAGAGTAGTTGTACTGTTACACCTTGTTTTGTGCTTTGGAAAACAGTAAGGCAGTGACATTCCATTGCAATATATTGCGTCCTTCGTCGGATGGTTCTACTATGTTTCTTTGTCATACAGATTAAATAAAATGTACAACCTAAAAAAAAGGAAAAAGCAATGCTCATGGACATACATTAAGACAGATGAAGCCAAACTATGGTATCATGAGTGTGTAAAAAGTCTAAAAATCAGTTTAGTGTCAGGCAGCATCCATCTACAATAATACTAAGTTGGCAACAAAGCAGTAGATCCTTAAGTATTGAGTAGTTGAAGATGCAACAAAAATCTAAGGAGCAGAGGGGGTTGGTTGCTCGATGGTGTGGGGCAATGTTACCCCCTAAACGGGGAGGTAGTGAGTGACCTTTTAGGCCACATTTGACCTTTCAACCCTGACCCCAGAGAGGGGTCACTCACTCCAGCTTGAGGAGCTCAACGTCAAAGATGAGGGTGGCATTAGGGGGGATGACCCCGGGGTGACCTGTGACTCCATAAGCCATGTCAGGCGTACAGGTGATCTTTGCCCGCTGACCCACACTCATCTGGGGCAGAGAGGGGAGGAGAGAGGGCGGGAGGGAGACAACAGAGGAATTGTCAACACTTGCGTATCATATGTTGCAATATTATCATAAAATATCATGAGTGCAGATGCAGCGCATTACCTAACGTAAGACAATGCAGTCTCACCTGTGCGATTCCTTCCTCCCAGCCCTTGATGACTTCCTGTCGCCCGATCTTGAACTTGAAGGGCTTGTTTCTGTCTCGAGAAGAGTCAAACTTCTTTCCATTTTGCAGCATACCTGGTGGAGAGATATCGCACAAACACTGTTAAGTCAATGATCTTCGTAGGTTCAGGTAGGCGTTTGAAAGTTTCTTATTTTCATGTGTTCTGCTTTATATGAGTACTACTGTGTACACGTAAGTGTGCTTGTAGGTATTTATTAGGATCCTCATTAGCCACTGCAGAAGCATCAGCTACTCTTTCTGGGATCCACATGAAACATGACATAATACATAGTAGGGAACATTATTAGTCAACGACTGAAATACATTTTATAATGTCACACACAGCCTACATATCAGTACATACACACAATATCTAGGTCTAATGCATAGTACAGTGCAAATTACAATACCATATATATAAAATGGCTCTCTCTTCACAGTCCCCTTAGTGCACAAAGTTGTTCTTGTATCTGTTTTTTTAAACTGGTTTTATTGCTAGCTTGAGTTACCTGGGGTGGTAGAGTTACATGTAGGCTTTATTTAATACTGTGTGTTTCCCAGCCACTGTTCTGGACCTGGGGACTGTGAAGAGACCACTGGTTGCATGTCTTTGTTGTACCGATGAGTGTCCAAACTGTGTGCCAACTGGTTGAACAGACAGTTCGGTACCTTCAACACATCAATACCTCGCACAAAGACCAATAATGATGCAGTCAATCTCTCCTCAACTTTGAGCCAGAAGAGACTGACATGCATGTTATTGACACTTTCCCTCCATGTACATCTAAGTGCGATATGTGCTGCTTTGTTCTGGACCAACTGCAATTTACCTACAGTATCAGTCAAAAGTTTGGACACACCTACTCATTCAAGGGTTTTTCTTTATTTTTTACTATTTTCTACCTTGTAGAATAATAGTGAAGACATCAAAACAATGAAATAACACATAAGGAATCATGTAGTAACCAAAACAAGTGTTAAACAAATAAAAATATATTTTAGATTCTTCAAAGTAGCCACCCTTTGCCTTGATGACAGCTTTGCACACTCTTGGCATTCTCTCAACCAGCTTCATGAGGTAGTCACCTGGAATGCATTCCATTAACAGGTGTGCCTTGTTAAACATTAACTTGTGGAATTTCTTTCCTTCTCAATGCGTTTCAGACAATCAGTTGTGTTGTGACAAGGTAGGGCTGGTATACAGAATATAGCCCTATTTGGTAAAAGACCAAGCCCATACTATGGCAAGAACAGCTCAAATAAGCAAAGAGAAACGACAGTCCATCATTACTTTAAGACATGAAGGTCAGCCAATGCAACACATGTCAAGATCTTTGTGCTGTTGCAAAAACCATTGAACGCTATGATGAAACTGGCTCTCATGAGGACTGCCACAGGAAAGGAAGACGCAGACTTATCTGCTGCAGAGGATAAGTTCATTAGCGTTACCAGCCTCAGAAATTGCAGCCAAAATAAATGCTTCACAGAGTTCAAGTAACAGACACATTTGTTCAGAGGAGACTGTGTAATTCAGGTCTTCATGGTCAAATTGCTGCAAAGAAACCACTTCTAAAGGACACCAATAAGAAGAAGAGACTTGCTTGGGCCAAGAAACACAAGCAATTGACATTAGACCAGTGGAAATCTGTCCTTTGGTCTGATGAGTCCAAATTTGAGATTTTTGGTTCCAACCTCCGTGTCTTTGTGAAACGCAGAGTAGGTGAACGGATGATCTCCGCATGTGTGGTTCCATCGTGAAGCATGGAGGAGGTGGTGTGGGGGTGCTTTGCTGGTGACATTATCGTGATTTATTTAGAATTTAAGGCACACTTAACCAGCATGGATACCACAGCATTCTGCAGCGATAAGCCATCCCAGCTGGTTTGAACTTAGTGGGACTACCATTTGTTTTTCAACAGGACAATGATGCAAAACACAGCAAATACTATCTGGCTGGGGGATACTCCTTTCTCACATACAAAACCTAACCTTGTGACCCATTCCAGACGTCTGTTGTTTGTCATGAACATTCAGGAGGATGTCCTTTGCTATAAAAAGCTGTAACCCCAATCTGCTCGTTGGGCTCTCAACGATTACCGATGGGTAGTCGTTGACCAGCTCCATTATTGCAATTCTTATATCGATAAATATTGATTGTTTGAATAAATACCAAAGTCTCTCTCACTTGGTTAGAATTTACACCACAGGGCACACTGTCTTCTAGGCTTAAATTTAAGATGTGGCAAACAAGAGTTGCAATGTATTCCGCTACCAACCTCAGCAATTATTATTTCTAGATAGTAACAATTGTTTCACCTCTTCCACACCCACGTTGTGGATCTCAAACCTACAGTGCTTGTCTTTCATTATTTGGTCCATTATGCATGAAATGAAGGCTCAGCATTTGTTGTTTGCATGTCCTACCTAAGTTTTCTAATCTTGTCAACAAGAAAGTTATTAAAGTGGTTGGCAATATCAAAGGGTTTTGTTATGAACAAGCCATCTGCCTCAATGAAAGGTGGAGCTTTCATGCCTAAAATTTCATTTAAAGTACTCCAGAGCTTTTTACTATCAGTTTTTACATCATTTATCTTTGTTCCATAGTAGTTTATTTTTGTTTAGTTTACTTATGTGATTTCTCAATTTCCTGTATGTCTGCCAGTCTGTCTTCGACATAGGAATCATTGAAAAGCCTCTTGTATGATCATAATACCCAGTCTTTGGAACTTTGGTTGTTCGAGATATGGCTATTATATTAGGATCACTACATCCGATGGGTGTGGATACTGATTTAGAGCATATTTCTGCAATATTAGTAAAGATGTGATCAATACAAATGGATGATTCAGTTCCTGTTCTGTTTGTAAATATCCTGGTAGGTTGACTGATTACTTGAACCAGTCTTTTTGAGTGGGCAGATGGATGGCAACCAGTCAATATTTAGGTCGGCCAAAAAAATATACCTCTCTGTTGATATCATATACATCTTTCAACATTTCACACACACAGTCCAAATACTGACTTTTAACACTTGGTGGTCTATAGCAACTTCCTACGAGAATAGGCTTTAAGTGAGGCACATTAACCTGTATCCACTACTGCATCAAAGCAGGGCCCGAGAGACTGAAAAACAGCTTCTATCTCAAGGCCATCAGACTGTTAGACAGCCACCATTAACATTGAGTGGCTGCTGCCAACATACTGACTCAACTCCAGCCACTTTAATAATGGAAATGGATGGGAATTGATGTAAAAATTTATCACTAGCCACTTTAAACAATGCCACTTAATATAATGTTTACATACCCTACATTACTCATCTCATATGTATATACTTTACTTTATATCATCTACTGCATCTTGCCATCTTTATGTAATACATGTATCACTAGCCACTTTAAACTATGCCACTTTATGTTTATATACCCTACATTACTCATCTCATATGTATATACTGTACTCGATACTATCTACTGCATCTTGCCTATGCCGTTCTGTACCATCACTCATTCATATATCTTTATGTACATATTCTTTATCCCTTTACACTTGTGTGTATAAGGTAGTAGTTGTGGAATTGTTAAGTTAGATTACTTGTTGGTTATTACTGCATTGTCAGAACTAGAAGCACAAGCATTTCGCTGCACTCGCTTTAACATCTAACCATGTGTATGTGAAAAATAACATTTGATTTGATTTATTACTTCCACATCAACTGACATGAGATCCTCTCTCAACTTAACAGGAATATGACTCTGGACATACATGGCAACACCTCCGCCATTTGCATTTCTATCTTTCCTATATATTCTATAACCATGTATAGCTACTACTGAGTCATCAAATTAATGATCAAAGTGTGTTTCAGAGATGGACAGAATATGATTGTTTTCTGATATTAATAAGTTGTCAATTTCATGAACCTGGTTTCTCAGGCTACATATGTTAATATGGGCAATTTTTTTGTCCTTTTCTGGGTTACTTGTTTGTTTTTAGTGCTATTCTGAGAGGCTGATCCGAGGTAGACATGTCAGTGACATTTATATTTGAGTCAATAGTACTGAGTTGGCTGCCCACAGTAGGCTTCTTCCTAAGGCAGACAGTTTCAATGCAAACAGTGGACTAAAATTCTATGTGTATATGACTATTGCAGACAATACCCTCGGAGCTATCGAGAAGAAAAATAAACACACACCTATTTAGGCGAGGTGCTGGCTAGTGGAGTAGAAAACTTGAAAATAAAAGAGAGCCGCACACTCTAGGAGCTCAGATGCAAAAATGTAATTACCAACGTTTCGACAGCCAAGCTATCTTCATCAGGGTATATCCCCTGATGAATATATCCCCTGAATATATACCCTGTATATACCCTGATGAAGACAGCTTGGCTGTCGAAACGTTGGTAATAAAAATTTTGCATCTGAGCTCCTAGAGTGTGCGGCTCTCTTTTATTTTCAATTACCCTCGGAGCTAACAGTTAAATGAACATAGATTAGGTTACTTACATTTACTGCACTTCTATTTCTCTGGGATATAATCTGATTTCTATGTCCTCTGTTGCTTATTTATTATGCCAGAGAGGACTGGAGCGATACCAAATCCAGACCGCCAGTCTCTTAAACCGTTTGTTATGTTGATGGAGATAATCCTGTAGCATCATTTGAACACAAAGCAATTCCCCTAAAAACAAACTAAAACAAAACAGAGCACTGTTTTACAGGCAATCCTTCACCTCAGCAGCAAGGAACTGTCTGGAATGCCTAGGAATCATAGTATTACAAAATCCAACATCAAAGGCAGATTCTGAAAATACAGGACTGGCACAAAAACAAGAGTAATTCCATTGGGTTTCATTATCCAGATCGTGGGCTCATTTCAATTTTCTAAATGAGCAAAGGGAATTTGAAATAGGAGGCAGTGGCCTGATTCTTTCTGTAGATTATTTCTGATGGTTAACTAGGCCATGTCTCGCCTGCATCTAGAACACAGACAGATACAGGACAGGCAGAGATTCAGTAGCGGCACGACAATGAATGTGCCCATGAACATCTGTCCGTTCAGGCATGCTAACAACATTAGGCCCATTAAACACTTCCACCAGAGGCACTGAGACAGAGACACTGCATAAAATACTTAATCATTTACCTTTCACAGGCTTGGGTAGAATACTGAGACAAAATCCTAATTATATATTTTTTAATGTACAGTATCAGTCAAAAGTTTGGACACCTACTAATTTTACCTGGCATAGAAAATGTGCTCTCTTGTTAGGACACTGTTGTTCAGAGGAGCTAGCCAACAACACAGCTAACACAATAACTTCAAACTGAAGCTGGAAAGACTGCAAACTAGCTGCACTTCGTTTCGTTTTACCTTTTTTCAATTGACATTTTTATATATATCGATAAAAATGATGCCAGCTAATTCATGACTTTGACTGGCTGAGAAATGCTGCCTGCATGCCTCTCTCTCTCTCTCTCTCTCGTCCCGACTCCCGACCCCTACACGTTCATTACTATGAGACAGTTGGAGATCGAATTTGAACATTGAAAATGTCGAAGAGGCAGTAAGGTCTATACAGATCTCCGTTGTTGAAAACTAAATGTTAGTCTAAAAGAAATGTGACATAATGTATTGATGCTTTTTATAGTGGAGATCAAGGGCTGATGAGACAGTGGACTGCGCAGTCAGATGGAACAGAATAAATAGGAATTTTAATGTCATAGATTTAGTCGGTGGTAACTTGTGAATGAGCTTTTAACAAATCAGATATCAGGATTAGACCCACCCGTTGTATAATTAACAGGTGTGCCTTGTTAAAAGTTCATTTGTGGAATTTCTTTCCTTCTTAATGTTTGAGCCAATCAGTTGTGTTGTGACAAGGTAGGGGTGGTATACAGAAGATAGCCCTATTTGGTAAAAGACCAAGTCCATATTATGGCAAGAACAGCTCAAATAAGCAAAGAGAAACGACAGTCCATCTGTCACGACTTCCGCCAAAGTCGGCCCCTCTCCTTGTTTGAGCGGCGTTCGTCAGTCGACGTCACCGGCTTTCTAGCCATCGCCGCTCCATTTTTCTATGATCCATTTGTTTTGTCTTGTTCCATTCACACCTTCTTTGCATTCCCCAATCACACTATAGTATGTATTTATTCCTCTGTTCCGCCTCATGTCTTTTTGTGAAATTATTATTAAATTATTGTGTTACGTCTTGTACGCACTAGGCTAAGCGTTTGTTATTTTTCATGTGTTTTCACTAAGCTTATTTGTATTGTCATACATTTATGTTGTGTGACTATTGTGCGTGCTATATTGCCTTGTTGGCTGGAGGAGGTTTTTGACGCAGCTGCGACCGTCTGTATATCTCTCCTGCCATAATAAAGTGTGTGCCTGTTCACAATTCTCTGCTCTCCTGCACCTGACTTCACCTCAAGAACGCACACGCCTGACACCATCATTACTTTAAGACATGATCCGTTAATCTGGAAATTTTCAAGAATTTAGAACATTTCTTCCAAGTGCAGTTGCAAAAACCATCCAGCGCTATGATGAAACTGGCTGTCATGAGGACCGCCACATGAAAGGAAGACCCAGAGTTACCTCTGCTGCAGAGGATAAGTTCATTAGAGTTACCTGGCTGTCATGAGGACCGCCACATGAAAGGAAGACCCAGAGTAACCTCTGCTGCAAAGGATAAGTTCATTAGAGTCAACTGCACCACAGCTTGCTGCCCAAATAAAAGGTTCACAGAGTTCAAGTAACAAACATCTCAACATTAACTGTTCAGAGGAGACTGTGTGAATCAGGTCTTCATGGTCGAATTGCTGCAAAGAAACAACTACTAAAGGACATCAATAAGAAGAAGAGACTTGCTTGGGCCAAGAAACACAAGCAATGGACATTAGACCGGTGGAAATCTATCCTTTGGTCTGATGAGTCCAAATTTGAGATTTTTGGTTCCAACCGCTGTGTCTTTGTGAGACGCAGAGTAGGTGAACGGATGATCTCTGCATGTGTGGTTCTCACCATGAAGCATGGAGGAGGAGGTGTGATGGTGCATTGCTGGTGACACTGTCTTTGATTTATTTATAATTCAAGGCATACCTAACCGGCATGGCAACCAAAGTATTCTGCAGCAATAACCCATCCCATACGGTTTACACTTAGTGGGACTATAATTTGTTTTTCAACAGGACAATGACCCAAAACACACCTCCAGGCTGTGTATGGGCTATTTGACCAAGAAGGAGAGTGATGGAAAACTGCATCAGATGACCTGGCCTCCACAATCACCTGACCTCAACCCAATTGAGATGGTTTGGGATGTATTGGACCCCAGAGTGAAGGAAAAGCAACCAACATGTGCTCAGCATATGTGGGAACTGGTTCAAGACTGTTGGAGAAGCAATCCTCATGCAGCTGGTTGAGAGAATGTCAAGAGTTTGCAAAGCTGTCATCAAGGCAAAGGGTGGCTACTTTGAAGAATCTCAAATATAAAATATATTTTGTTTAACACTTTTTTTGGTTACTACATGATTTCACATGTGTTATTTCATAGTTTTGATGTATTTACTATTATTATACAATGTAGAAAATATTAAAAATAAAGAAAAATCCTTGAGTAGGTGTGTCCAAACTTTTGATTGGTACTATATATTTTGCCTGGCAAAATACAGTAACGATAAATATAGGTTATTTCCTTGCGTAAATGGAAGAAATGTTGATGTCAACATGAAGAAGACATATGGGACTATAATACCCCTATAGAATACTACAATAGACTGTTCCAGAAACAGCCATCGTTGACCAATCCAACACCCTAACCTCACCTGACCACGGTCAGTGGTGTAAAGTAACTAAGTAAAAATACTATGAAATAGTACTTAAGTATTGTAATGTAACAGTAGGGAGCAGGTCTCGAACCCTTGACCTTTTATAGCCCGAGGTCCGGCGTGCAAACGACTGTCCCGCAAAAGCATGCTCGTGCGGCAGGGTTGATTTCTATGCTTATAAACCCAGGGTCGTTACGCTATTTTTGGGGGTGGGTATCTGGGCCCAGTTGCTTAAAAGACCTGACATTTTTCCTCATCTTTTTCCTTAACTTTAAGTCAGTTGCACTAAACATTTTAAGGTGAATTCCCCCCTTAAATTAAGTGAAAATGTTAAGGGTGCCCATGAGATCCCTTAACTGCTTCATTCAGTATGGATATCAATGTAAACAGCATTTGTGGAGATTAAATTTGCTTTCATATGCTTTGGTAACAAAAGGGAAACAACAACAAGCTAGCTAGCTACTTAGCTAAACAATCGAAGGTGCACAATCTATGACTACAAAGCTAGGTGGATCATTAGCTATTGCTACTCTGTAAGTTACTGTAGCTTGACGTACTAGAAAGTAATATAAACAAGTTGAGAAAAAAGTAACTACAAGAAACATGGTTTATTATCTTCTGAAGCAATTTGGTTATCCTTTCTTGATTATCGAAGTTATATTTTACTATCTCACAAATTGAAAGTGATCTCTTTGAGGAGACGGTATCAACACCCTCACCTGCACAAAAAAAAACATGACAGTTCAGCATCTCAATCTGAGGAACTTGTCACATCTCGTAAGATATGCGTAAGCATCGTTTCAAGTTGTATTATAATAACCCATGATTTATCCAGGTTGTATTAAAATAACCGATGATTTATTTATACCACCACAGTAGACAGACATAACATCAGCGTAAATAGTTGGCAATAAAACTAGCCTAGCATGCTAACCCTGGTCAGGCAGGGGACGGTTCACCCAGAGTCTTGTACAGTACTGGCTGCTTCTCCTCTTTCATTCCCCCCTAAACTTAGTAGGACCGCAGGCTTCCGGGAATCCCTGTCGCCCAGATATCAGTCTGCCTGCCTGCAGGGCCACTGGGCCGGAGTCCAAGCCTGGAGTCGACGGGTCCAAAGACCATCTGTTAATACTGTATCTCCCCTGGCTAGACTGGAGTTATAGGCACAGTAAAGTGCTCCAGAAGACGGAAACATTATGACCCATATTTCAAATAAAAACCACAGTGAAACCGAACTAGGATGTTTATTTCGAATACAATATGGGTAATATTTTTTACATTTTCTCCCAAGCAGGAATTATATGGCCAGTTACACAGTAAAGTGATCCTCAGTATGACATGATTAAGACCCATTTGTTGAATGGGTAAACAGTTGGATGTATTTAAAAACAACATAGCCTATGTCTATCAGGCGCTACAGTGCATTCGGAAACTATTCAGACCCCTTGAGTTTTTGCCACATTTTGTTATTATGTTACAGCCTTAATCTAAATCAGATTAAATCGTTTTCTCCCCTCATCAATCTACACATTACCCCATAATGACAAAGCAAAAACGTGTTTTTAGAAATGTTTGCAAATTTAGTAAAAATTAAAAACAAGAAATATCACACTTGCATTAGTATTCAGACCCTTTACTCAGTACCTTTGACAGCAATTACAGCCTCGAGTCTTCTTGGGTATGACGCTACAAGCTTGGCACACCTGTATTTGGGGAGTTTCTCCAATTCTTCTCTGCAGATCCTCTCAAGCTCTGTCAGGTTGGATGGGGAGCATTGCTGCACAGCTATTTTCAGGTCTCTCCAGAGATGTTTGATCAAGTTCAAGTCCAGGCTCTGGCTGGGCCACTCAAGGATATTCAGAGACTTGTCCCGAAGCCACTCCTCCATTGTATTGACTGTGTGTTTAGGGTCGTTGTCCAGTTTAAAAGTGAACCTTCGCCCCAGTTTGAGGTCCTGAGGGCTCTGGAGCAGGTTTTCAACAAGGATCTCTGTACTTTGCTCCGTTTATATTTCCCTTGATCCTGACTATACTCTCAGTCCCTGCCACTGAAAAACATCC
This sequence comes from Oncorhynchus masou masou, assembly GCF_036934945.1. Taxonomy (NCBI): domain Eukaryota; kingdom Metazoa; phylum Chordata; class Actinopteri; order Salmoniformes; family Salmonidae; genus Oncorhynchus; species Oncorhynchus masou. Next base: position 28,118,767 of record NC_088227.1, read on the forward strand.
CCACAACATAATGCTGCCACCACCATGCTTCACCGTAGGGATGGTGCCAGGTTTCCTGCAGACATGACGCCTGGCATTCTGGCCAACGAGTTCAATCTTGGTTTCATCAGACCAGAGAATCTTGTTTCTCATGGTCTGAGAGTCTTTAGGTGCCTTTTTTGCAAACTCCAAGCAGGCTGTCATGTGCCTTTTACTGAGGAGTGGCTTCCGTCTGGCCACTCTACCATAAAGGTGTGATTGGTGGAGTGCTGCAGAGAAGGTTGTCCTTCCGGAAGGTTCTCCCATCTCCACAGAGGAACTCTGGAGTTCTGTCAGCGTGACCATCAGGTTCTTGGTCACCTCCCTGACTAAAGCCCTTCTCCCCCGATTGCTCAGTTTGGCCGGGCAGCCAGCTCTAGGAAGAGTCTTGCTGGTTCCAAACTTCTTCCATTTAAGAATGATGGAGGCCACTGTGTTGTTGGGGACCTTCAAGGCTGCAGACATTTTTTGGCACCCTTCCCCAGATCTGTGCCTCAACACAATGCTGTCTCGGGGCGCTACGGACAATTCCTTTGACCTCATGGCTTGGTTTTTGCTCTGACATGCATTGTCAACTGTGGGACCTTATATAGACAGGTGGGTTCCTTTCCAAATCATGTTCAATCAATTGAATTTACCACAGGTGGACTACAATCAAGTTCTAGAAATATCAAGGATGATCAATGGAAACAGGATGCATCTGAGCTCATTTTCGAGTCTCATAGCAAAGGGTCTGAATACTCATGTAAATAAGGTGTTATTTATTTTTAATATATTTCAAACACTTCTAAAAACCATTTTTTTTCGCTGTAGATTGATGAGAATTTTCATTTATTTAATCCATTTCAGAATAATGCTGTAACGTAACAACATTTGGAAAAAGTCAGGGGTCTGAATACTTTCCCAATGCACTGTATATTTCAGCACCATGGAGATTAAAGCCCATTCTAACTGAAAAAGTCTACATGCTATTCCAAGTTTGTTTGAGTTGGGGCCGTTCCAAAGTAGCTTTGAGAAAATAAAGCTGGTCCATTTCTCTTCCTGCAACAGAGACCCAGACCCTTAACTACTGTATCAGTCTGTGAGTAACTGAATACAACATGTAGTGAGGCCTCCCTATCTTGGTTGAGTCAGAGTGGAGTTGAATGATAATAAAAACAGGATCCTTCCTCTCCTGTTCCAGCACAACAGTCCTAGACACTCTTAGATATCAGGCAGGCAATGGGTAAATAGACAGTGTAAAAAGCATGACAAACTGGCCCTTAATCCCATGTTCTCTGCTTGGGTTGGGTGTGAAAATACCAAGGGAAGACCCATGTGTGTCCAAAATGGCACCCTATATGCCCATATAGTGCACTATACTTTTGGCCTTTAGGGGCTCTGGCTAAATGTAGTGCACTATATAGAGTATAGGGTGCCATTTCAGATTTTGCCTCCAGACCCTCCTGAGTAGTATGAGATGTCTTTCTGGACAGGCTGTCCAGGCCAGCTAGGCTATTTATACTCCGTTTACTGTATCTGTGTCTACACGTGACACACACACATACGCCAGCACACACACATGGCCCCTCGTCCACCAGGGCCCAGAGATGTAAGGAGATATCACACATACGCGATCTGTCTGCAGCACGCTCTTATAGACATGTTGACACATCACGGGACTATGAGCACGTGTCAACGAGAAATATCTGTTCTTGCTTCGTCGTTCATATATCAGTAGAATCTTTGGCACTGGAATTGGTGTTTCACCTAATGAGACAGCTCAGATGTAGCCTTGCATCTTTAATGTTGTGGTATAAGCACAACAGTCCTGCTGATATACATTAGTGCAACAGATGTAGGATCTTAATTTGATCATCCTGTTGCCGGAAAAGTTTCCTACAGTGCAGTAAATGTAAAACATGTAGTGTATTTGAAGTTTGTATCAACACCTACTAAAATGTCCATTAATTATAATCCACATAATAATTCATATTTCCTGTTGCTGCAGGATTATTTTCCTACTGTAGCAAACTGGCTCAAATTAAGATCCTACATCTGTAATTAGCGCAATCTCTGCTGCTCTTATCCTATTGCATAGCACTTTGGTCTCAATAGGCCTAATCTCTGCAGTTGCTCTTTTTTTAATTTTATTTTTTATTTCACCTTTATTTAACCAGGTAGGCTAGTTGAGAACAAGTTCTCATTTGCAACTGCGACCTGGCCAAGATAAAGCATAGCAGTGTGAACAGACAACACAGAGTTACACATGGAGTAAACAATTAACAAGTCAATAGCATAGTAGAAAAAAAGAGAGTCTATATACATTGTGTGCAAAAGGCATGAGGAGGTAGGCGAATAATTACAATTTTGCAGATTAACACTGGAGTGATAAATGATCAGATGGTCATGTACAGGTAGAGATATTGGTGTGCAAAAGAGCAGAAAAGTAAATAAATATAAACAGTATGAGGATGAGGTAGGTAAAGTTGGGTGGGCTATTTACCGATAGACTATGTAGAGCTGCAGCGATCGGTTAGCTGCTCAGATAGCATGTTTGAAGTTGGTGAGGGAGATAAAAGTCTCCAACTTCAGCAATTTTTGCAATTTGTTCCAGTAACAGGCAGCAGAGAACTGGAACGAAAGGCGGCCAAATTAGGTGTTGGCTTTAGGGATGATCAGTGAGATACACCTGCTGGAGCGTGTGCTACGGGTGGGTGTTGCCATCGTGACCAGTGAACTGAGATAAGGCGGAGCTTTACCTAGCATGGACTTGTAGATGACCTGGAGCCAGTGGGTCTGGCGACGAATATATAGCGAGGGTCAGCAGACTAGAGCGTACAGGTCGCAGTGGTGGGTGGTATAAGGTGTTTTAGTAACAAAACGTGATAAACTGCATCCAGTTTGCTGAGTAGGGTATTGGAAGCTATTTTGTAGATGACATCGCCGAAGTCGAGGATCGGTAGGATAGTCAGTTTTACTAGGGTAAGTGAAGGAGGCTTTGTTGCGAAATAGAAAGCCGATTCTAGATTTGATTTTAGATTGGAGATGTTTGATATGAGTCTGGAAGGAGAGTTTACAGTCTAGCCAGACACCTAGGTACTTATAGATGTCCACATATTCTAGGTCGGACCCATCCAGGGTGATGATGCTAGTCGGGCGTGCGGGTGCAGGCAGCGAACGGTTGAAAAGCATGCATTTGATTTTACTAGCGTTTAAGAGCAGTTGGAGGCCACGGAAGGAGTGTTGTATGGCATTGAAGCTCGTTTGGAGGTTAGATAGCACAGTGTCCAAGGACGGACCGGAAGTATACAAAATGGTGTCGTCTGCGTAGAGGTGGATCAGGGAATCGCCCGCAGCAAGAGCAACATCATTGATATATAAAGAGAAAAGAGTCGGCCCGAGAATTGAACCCTGTGGCACCCCCATAGAGACTGCCAGAGGACCGGACAGCATGCCCTCCGATTTGACACACTGAACTCTGTCTGCAAAGTAGTTGGTGAACCAGGCAAGGCAGTCATCAGGAAAACCGAGGCTACTGAGTCTGCCGATAAGAATATGGTGATTGACAGAGTCGAAAACCTTGGCAAGGTCGATGAAGACGGCTGCACAGTACTGTCTTTTATCGATGGCGGTTATGATATCGTTTAGTAGCTTGAGCGTGGCTGAGGTGCACCCGTGACCGGCTCGGAAACCAGATTGCACAGCGGAGAAGGTACGGTGGGATTCGAGATGGTCAGTGACCTGTTTGTTGACTTGGCTTTCGAAGACCTTAGATAGGCAGGGCAGGATGGATACAGGTCTGTAACAGTTTGGGTCCAGGGTGTCTCCCCCTATGAAGAGGGGGATGACTGCGGCAGCTTTCCAATCCTTGGGGATCTCAGACGATATGAAAGAGAGGTTGAACAGGCTGGTAATAGGGGTTGCGACAATGGCGGCGGATAGTTTCAGAAATAGAGGGTCCAGATTGTCAAGCCCTTAGTAAGTGGTTTTAGCTAAATTAGCTACACTACACTAAGTTAGCTACACTACGGTACTGTAGGGGGGTTTAGTAGAACCTTAACAGAACATTATTTGGTCAAGTGATTGTTTACGTAGACTGGCCATGAGAGATTACGTAGTCTGGCCATGATTGTTTACGTGGTCTGTCCATTAGAGATTACGTAGACTGGCCATGAGAGATTACGTAGTCTAGCCATGATTGTTTACGTGGTCTGGCCATAAGAGATTACGTAGTCTGGCCATGAGAGATTACGTAGTCTGGCCATGATAGTTTACGTGGTCTGTCCATAAGAGATTACGTAGTCTGGCCATGAGAGATTACGTAGTCTGGCCATGATTGTTTACGTGGTCTGTCCATAAGAGATTACGTAGTCTGGCCATGATTGTTTACGTGGTCTGTCCATAAGAGATTACGTAGTCTGGCCATGATTGTTTACGTGATCTATCCATAAGAGATTACGTAGTCTAGCCATGAGAGATTACATGGTCTGGCCATGATTGTTTACGTGGTCTGTCCATAAAATATTACATAGTCTGACCATGAGAGATTACGTAGTCTGACCATAAAATATGACGTAGTCTGGCCATGAGAGATTACAGTCTATCCATAAGAGATTACGTAGTCTGGCCATGAGAGATCCGTATAGTATTGAAAATAATTATACACAAAACTTTTAAAAAGTGTGAGGAATAAGTGAAGGTGTTGAGAGGAAGGATGCTATCTGTGAGCTACATTTAACCATACTGCAGGCACTATGGTTCCCACACTAATCACCATGCTGTTCCATCTCCCAGTCTGGAACACAATTCCAACTCCTGCTAGAGACTACTCCCCTTCATCTTTCCATCTTTCATAAATGCCAGAGGCCTATGTATGTATTTATGTGTGTGTGTGTGTGTGTGTGTGTGTGTGTGTGTGTGTGTGTGTGTGTGTGTGTGTGTGTGTGTGTGTGTGTGTGTGAGGGTTGCTTCAAATCGAAATCGAAAAATCAATGTGGCTCATGATGGATATACTGTAACATGGCCTGCTGCCCACTACTCCAATACTGCCTGCCTGCCTGCCTGCCAGCCTGCCTGGTCCTACTACCACACACGTCCACAACAGTACAGTTCTTCGTCTGTCCCCATAGGAGAACCCTTTTTGGTTCCATGTAGAACCCTCTGTGGACATTGATCTACATAGAACTCAAAGAGTTCTACCTGGAACCTAAAAGGGTTCTTCAAAAGGTTTTCCAATGGAGACAGCTGAAGAAATTTCTAGGTTCTAGATAACACCTTTTTTATCTAAGTGTTGGCCTACTGCATGGCTAGGAAAAACTTTAAGCTGAGAGTTTCAAATCTTTCAAATAACTGCTGTTTGGGGATTGACCATCCAAGTGCCTACATCATCACGTTTCACTGGAGAGGAGGTTCAAGACAACCGGAACAGCCCCATATAGAGGTGACATGACGCCTGTGGAACCCACAGAACCCCGGTGCTTACGCAGCTCGTAACTCTGTCACCAGAGAAAGAGAGTGACACCCACAATTCTCTCTGCGGTCATTCTCAGAACCTATAGGGTCAAATGCCATCAGAGGAGAGTGGAGAGGACCCATAGGCAAGAGATTTCATGTAAGAGAGGAACGAGTGAGTCAGAGATGGGCATCAGGGAGCGGTCTGACACTGCCCCATAATGACATCTAGGCTAATTCAGGATACAATACTATCTTAAGCAGAACCCATTGCTCCGCGAGGTCACCACGTGCCTGTGTGTGTGTAGCATAAGGAAGTGGTGAAAGTGAAGTTAAAAATAAGACCAGAGATACTGCTGGGACTGGGAGACACAGTACTGTGTGCATGGATGTTTTAAGGTTGTGTTAGTATACCAGTAGATGTGAAGATATTGATCATGAGAATCCGTCTGTTTGTGTTTCTTTGTCTTTGTATTCTGTTCCTTTGTATCTGTTGTCTGAAGTTATTGGGAATGAGAGTCCATTTGCTGTTATTGTTTGTCTTGTGTTTTATCCCTTTATGGCTGTTGTTATGGTAGACAAAATACAACAACAGTAAACAGACACAGCATGAATAGCATCAGGATTTCAATTACCAAAACCATTTACATGTGACGTGACGTGATCACCTTTGGGCCAGACATCAAATTCTGTGAGTTGGAACTTCACTTTGCAGTGTGGCACGTGATGGATTTTAGTATACTCAGCTCAAATCAATAATGCACTAATTCAGTGAAGGTTTTTATCTCTTTGGCCTAATGAAGCACATGTTAACTAATCTCCTTCCAGAGTGGGTTTGACACAAAAGGTTCATTCTTCAACATGGTTGGCATTAACAGCTGAGCTGAAAAGAGGGGGGGGGTGGTCAGAAAGAATGCAGATTTAGCATTCGTGTTACGGTAATAGGGTCAACTTCCCTACACACATCAACCACAGCAGGCCTTAATATAGAGTACTGCAGGAGACTAGGCCTGAGCTCAGCCATATCTATATCTCTTTCTCCCTCTCTCTCTCGGTCTGTCATTCTCCCTCTCAATGATGTGCAAAAAGACTCAACTCAGAGAAGGAGCAGGGTCAGTACCCTGTGTCTTTATTACTACCAGTAGCCTACCACTCTCGCTTTCTGGACTACAATATACCAAACAGCAATCAACCACTCGACATAAAGACAAAGTGTTGTGCTTTAAATGTATTACCACCAATGTTCCCGGGACTGCTGTGCAGAAGAAATATCAGCCTGCGCAGAGGAGCACGAGATTGAACTTCTCTCAACTTCCTTGTTTTCCCATTTAGTTAACACTATCAACGTGTCCCTTTACTGTGGGAATTCCCAATGTTAGCCACTTTCAACACAACATACCGAAACAAAACTAACTATGCAAGACTTATTAGTGTGCAAAACTAACTGTTTTGAGATCAAAGTGAGAGCTGCATGTAGCCACATATGCACATGTGTTCATATTCTTTGCTAGTTAGTGAGTTAATAGCCCAGTTATAGCTAGTCAGCAATGTGAGAGTGGTTGCTTCCTACAAGAGCACAAAATGTGTACATTTCTAGCCATCTTTGAAAAGCAAGTCAGGTAAAGAGCATTGTGTCTGTCTTAAAGGGCCAGTGTTGTATTTTGAGACTGGCTTGAATAAGCTAAGATAACTTTATAAGTTGTTTCTTGCATCAAACAACACATTTTAAGTCACCTCCTTGTCTGACTAGGTTAATGCCAAGCCCTGCATATTTTTTCCACAAGTCTCGTGGAATTTAGGCCTACATTAAACACCACACATGGGCTGCTACTGTAGGTTGAATGATAGAACAGCTATTTCCATGTTAAAATGTTATGGGATGCATTTTCTCCATTGTTTTTGATGGTAGGCCACTCTGGTAGACCTACATTATGATCAAATAGCCATAGTAGACTACTTGGCCATAACTGTAACTTAAAGCAGGTACAGCCTCGGTGTTCACAGTAAATGCACACAAAAGTTGCACAGAATTTTCACAACGTTCAAGTTTGCGCTCAGCAGACTTGACATTTGCTCAGTGCCGAAAATGTTTTGAAAGAACATTGATCACCACCGAACATTAAAGGTGTATTAAACTTCACTTGTAGTGGAGTTCCAGCCATGTCTTCCAAGAAGACATAAACTGGCGCACATACACCCACACTAAGGTGACCAGCAATGGATTACGACTTCACAGTTCTTAATCTTAGTTTATCAAGTCATTTTTGAATCACCCAGGTTTGGTAGCCAATGCTGTTGGATGGACTATCTGGCCATCAGAATGGTTGTTCATGCAGTGTTTACAATGTATCACTGTTCAAATGTTCTCATAAAACATCTGCGGCAATAAATGAGTTGGGTACAGGGATAGACAATTTTCACATGCAAATCTGATTGGACACAGTGTTTTGATTATTGAAATATCAGCCTCAATTTAACTTCAAAGTTGCTTTCTTTCTGCAGGTTAATTGAGGGCATTTCCGGGGACAACTCTAGCCAGGGACAGGTCACCAAATTCGGAGACTGTCCCCGAAATCGGGGACGTCTGGTAACCTCAACACACATGGCATTAGGGCTGTCCCCGACAAAAAAAAATGTTTAGTTGCCCGACAGTCATCTGTTGTTTCGAGAAATCGAATGGTCGAAATGTTAAAACATGTATTTTTCCATATAGACACATCTTATGTGTTTTAATCAAATCAACTATATGCACTGAGCTTGTCTGATGCTTTAAGCGCTCTGTTTGATGAAATCATTAAGACACACAAATGACTAGAGGGAGTCCGACCGCAATTGATTTGGTTGTGCCGGGCCGGGCTCAGACTTGCTGCTCTGTGTAAAAAAGAAAATGACAGCGAGTGACTGTTTAACTAGCACCTGTTGTCTCTCTCTCATCCCTGCTGCAGCGACCACCACAGAACATCAACAGTGTTTATCGCGCTGTCCGTGTTGCTGAAGCTGCAACATAATTACAGCCATTTCTGATAAAGGTTTTGTTACCAAAATCCCTAATTTGTTAAGGAAAAGCATTCCCTATTCCCTCAACATTTTCTCTCTTTACATGACACATGCATCACATGCACGTGACCAATAGGACTTATGGCATATCATAACCATAAATTGGTTATAATAAACTCCGAACACTGTAACACATGTGACAGCAAAATGGATGCAGAGGATGTGACAAATAAACTTGAAGCGGGAGAATGTTCACTGCTTGCTCAGGAGGTAAAGGGGAAGTCAGATGTTTGGAATACATTTGACTAGTTGTGGAAAATAGTCTAATGGAGATCAAGGGGAAAGAAGTTAAGGAGCAAGAGCTGCGTGTATCTTATGTGTGACAAACAGGTGCTGTTAGATTACAATATCATCTTTCTGACCATTTGGAACAATGTAAACAACACTAAATACATTAGAAGCATACCAGAGAGTCTGTTGTAATGTTGCTGTTTTTTTCTTGTAAAGCCTTTATTACAGCAGAGACCAAAAACAGTGCCAAAATGGAACGGTTTATTTATTGTTCATGCTAATTATTCAAGGGTCAATTTGTTATTTATTTTAAAACTAAAATGCTGATCACATGAACGAATGAATGATTGATGGATTGATACAGTAGTCTATATATATATTGAAATAGAGGCCTAAGTAAGTTACGGTATTAAGACTAAACAGGATGAACTTTTAGACATACAGCTTGATGGTATTTATACAAGGCTGCTATAGGCTACGAAGCCAGCGAATGTTAATGACATTATTTATTATTAAAATGATGATCATAATAATAATAAGGAGATCATGAAAAAGGGGGGATATTATTATAAATATTATTTTGCTGACAATTTGGAACAGTGTAAACAACATGAAATAAATGATAAGTAATACCAGAGAAAAAAAGTAAAGCTTTTATTATATCATAGCAAAGATTAAAGACAGCCGCATTTGTGAAATTGTTTTTCCGAAATGTTGTGTTGCATGACGCTTGGTGCTCAAGGAATCAGTAGGCTATGAAACAAACACTCAAACAGGCAACACAAGCAGAATCTGTCTAATTTATGTAGATATACAGTACCAGTCAAAAGTTTGGACACACCTAGTCAATCAAGTTTGTTTTTTTTTTTTTACTATTTTCTACATTGCAGAATAATAGTGAAGACATCAAAACTATGAAATAACACAAATGGAATCATGTAGTTACCGAAAAAGTGTTAAAACAAATCAAAATATATTTTATATGTTAGATTCTTCAAAGTAGCCACTCTTTGCCTTGATGACAGCTTAGCACACTCTTAACATTCTCTCAACCAGCTTCATGAGGTAGTCACCTGGAATGCATTTAAATTAACAAGTGTGCCTTGTTAAAAGTTCATTTGTGGAATTTCTTTCCTTCTTAATGCGTTTGAGCCCATGAGCTGTGTTGTGACAAGGTAGGTGTGGTACACAGAAGATATCCCTACATGGTAAGAGACCAAGTCCATATTATGGCAAGAACAGCTCAAATAAGCAAAGAGAAATGACAGTCCATCATTACTTTAAGACATGAAGGTCAGTCAATCTGGAAAATGTCAAGAACTTTGAACATTTCTTCAAGTGCAGTCACAAAAACCATCAAGCGCTATGATGAAACTGGTTCTCATGAGGACCGCCACAGGAAAGGAAGACCCAGAGTTACCTCTGCTGAAGAGGATAAGTTGTTTAGTTAACTGCACCTCAGATTGCAGCACAAATAAACACCTCAGGGTTCAAGTAACAGACATATCAACATCAACTGTTCAGAGGAGACTGCGTGAATCAGGCCTTCATGGTCGATTTGCTGCAAAGAAATCACAACTAGAGGACACCAATAAGAAGAAGAGAATTGCTTGGGCCAAGAAACACGAGCAATGGACAATAGACAGGTGTAAATCTGTCCTTTGGTCTGATGAGTCCAAATTTGAGATTTTTTGTTCCAAAAGCCTTGTCTTTGTGCAAAGCAGAGTAGGTGAATGGATGATCTCTGCATGTGTGGTTCCCACCGTGAAGCATGGAGGAGGAGGTGTGATGGTGCTCTGTCAGTGATTTATTTAGAATTCAAGGAACACTTAACCAGCATGGCTACCACAGCATTCTGCAGTGTTATGCCATCCCATCTGGTTTGCGCTTAGTGAGACTATAATTTGTTTTTCAACAGGACAATGATGACCCAACACACCTCTAGGCTGTGTAATGGCTATTTGACCAAGAAGTAGTGACGGAGTGCTGCATCAGATGACCTGGCCTCCATAATCACCCAACCTCAACCCAATTGAGATGGTTTAAAATATAAAATATATTTAGATTTGTTTAACACTTTTTGGTTACTACACGATTCCATATGTGTTATTTCATAGTTTTGATGTCTTCACTATTATTCTACAAGGTAGAAAATAGTAAAAATGAAGAAAAACCCTTGAATGAGTAGGTGTGTCCAAACTTTTGACTGGTACAGTATACGGATCATTTATGAAGCCAGGCACATTTAACAGTTAGGCTAATGATTATAGACCTAATTAAGTTAATTAATTTTCTTAGACAATTAATAAATAAGGCAAGGGCTGTTTTCTTGTGTCCGAACTCTGCTGCCAACTCTGCCATATTGTTCTCAACACCAATATACTGGTTAACTTTGCTCAAAATAAGTTGCACTTTTTTTATTTACCCCTTTTTCTCCCCAATTTCGTGGTATCCAATCGCTGCAAATCCCGTACGGACTCGGGAGAGTCGAAGGTCGAGAGCTGTGCGTCCTCCAAAACACAACCCAGCCAAGCCGCACTGCTTCATGAAACAATGCCCGCTTAACCCGGAAGCCAGCCAAATTAATTAAAAATCCTACAATGTGATTTTCTGGATTTTTTTTTCTCATTTTGTCTGTCATAGTTTAAGTGTACCTATGATGAAAATTACAGGCCTCTCTCATCTTTTTAAGTGGGAGAACTTGCACAATTGGTGGCTGACTAAATACTTTTTTGCCCCACTGTACAACTTCAGTAGCACATGCATTAGACTGATGGACTGTGCCATCCCCACGGCCTCCACAATGGATTAGTCGACTCAGACAGGCGCAAATAGGACAGGTGTCTCGTACACCATGATTATTCTTCTTTTTTTTTGCTACTGCTCAAGTAAAGAAATCTCGATCGACCAACAACCTAACGACCAAACAATCGACCAGTTGACTAAATGTGGTCAGCCCTACACAAGTTATAAACATGTGATAAATGTGTAATCACCAAGACGGAATGTTCACATTTACTTTCTCTTTCCTGTCTGTCTGACCTGGATGTCTGAGAGACGACCCCCAGGCAGCAAATGACCCACCTAGTGAAAAACAAAACAATAATTTCCCAACCAGATGCTCTTTTGTCACACACTCTTTACCTGTGTAATGAACAACACAAGTCTGGCCCTTCTTTGGGAAAGTCCTTGCTGTTGAAAAGAAAACAAACAATATTTAGTCAAACGTATTGTGTGTGTGTGTGTGTGTGTGTGTGTGTGTGTGTGTGTGTGTGTGTGTGTGTGTGTGTGTGTGTGTGTGTGTGTGTGTGTGTGTGGCATACACTGTAATATTAGGATGTGCCCTTATCATTACTGACATGTGCTCTTTATGAAATGTTGTTACATCAAATCATTGGAAGTAACAATATCGTATTCCTTTTACTATCAGCATACACACTGCGTGATATCGAAATAATACTTCAAGTCAGTGTTAATACAGATGAAAGCAGCAATCCCAATAGAAGGAGCTGGCCATAGAAGGCTGGCATTAATGCCGAGAGTTCTCGAACGATATGTGAGAGGGTCATGGATCCAGCCTTTGTCAAATTAACCCTAACTATTTTTCTTACCTTAACCTACTTCTCCTAACCAGCTATGTTAATTATTCTAACCTGCTGCGTAAATTCTTCTAACCTGCTACGAAAAGTAAAATCTGACGTTAATTTGACAAAAACTGGATCACTCCATGCCGTGACCGTATGAGACCAAGGAACATGTATGGGTCTTGAAAAATAAATGTCGCCCACGTTGTGGAGTATGTAATAAACATGCAGCTAAATCATTTGCACTGGCTGTAAATCCGTTAAACGTTCCCACGGCATCATGATAATAATAGCACATCTGCCACAATTTCGTAATGGCTAGCTAAATAAATACGCTAAATAAATAAACAAACGCAGCAGATAACGATCCAAAATCAAACGTAGCAAAACTTACCATCTCCTGGGGATATTATTTCGATTTCCACACCCATTATAATAAAAAGCGATGGTGGTTGCTAAAGCATAAAATAAAGCAGGTTTGGTGTCTAGTCTATGTCGGTGGTTAAAAGGTGCATGCAAGCTCCAGCAATGCCGACCACTGATCGAGTACTCTATCCAGTCTGAGAAATGCAGGATTGTGGCCGTGTTCGAGAGGATCAACCGTTATGTATCATGGGTAAATTGTGACTGACCGACTGACTGCTCTACAAATAATAATGAGTAGTTATTTATGACGCAAGGTGATTTGTAGATCAGTCGGTAGTAGACAGTCGCTTGCACAGTCGGCTGCAATGTCGAACAAGCCCTGTACTACAAAAATGTGAAAAAACCTTAGCATGAGTTACCCAACCTCGACACAAATCTCATCCTCTGTCTCAGTTTAGGGAGACCCAAAATGTACATCGCCTAAGCAGGGGACAGAGCTGCGACTGAGCTCTGACCTGGCAATGACCGTGGACAAGAAGGCCCCCAAGTGGTCAACACATGAAATACGCCAGACTTCACATAAACTTCAAGACCCATAATGCTTTTCTATTGTCTCGTCTTTCAATTCCAGTTCATGAAAGCAGTTCATGGAAACGTGAAATAAACTTGGGAAATATGATCAAGGTTTATGGTTTGACAAGACAATCGAGGCATGTAATGACACGTTTGTGCATATAATTTCGGGACTAAAGAACGTATTCGCCATATAGCTACTTCATTGATGGATTTAGCTAGCTAACGTTAGCTACATGTGTTATAAGCTGGCCAGACCCCGAAAATGACAGCTACTGTAGATAGCTATCCAGTAACTGTCAGGTAAATTATTTTCTAATATTATTGAGTAGCTAGCTTTACGAAAGACGTCTTGTAAGGGAGAGTTTTGTTAAGAGCCGCGATGCTCGGTCACACGCATCGCTTGCGGTACGTTTTTGTTGTGCATAAGGACCTTATGTTATATATCGGCGAGAAATAATTTTCTAAAAACAAAAGGTTAGATTGATATGCACCATTATAGGGTTAGGGTTCCGACGTGGCCAATTAGCTTTGTGCATCTCCGAACACCGTTAAAACAGTGTACAGCACAGGGGTTTGGTGGCACCTTCATTTGGGAGAACAGGCTCATGCTAATGACTCCAGCGAATAAGTGGAATGGTAACTAATACATCAAACACATCGTTTCCAGATGTTTGATGCCATTCCATTTGCTCCGTTCCAGACATTATTATGAGACGTTCTCTCCTCAGCAGCCCCATGTGATGTACTCTAAGTGTGTATTTTGTGTTTGTGAAATTGTTTTGATATATGAAAGTAGAGGGATTTATGTTTCTGGAACCGTACCGCAATTGAGAATCAATTCACGTTTAGATGGGAGTATTTGGCTGTTTTGGCTTTCAGAGTCAATTCGCCCTTGAATATGTAAGATCCTTAGACTAAGTAGTAACGTTGGGCTCCTTTTGTCCAATATTGAGCTACCTGAAAACCTAATGTTAAACAAGGATTGCCTCGTACCCAAATCCAGACTAAGGTCAAATTTGCCTGCCAAAAGCGATTAGCTCTACTTCTAGTTTAGTTAGCTAGCCAGCTAATAATACAGTTTGACATCACAACAACACAGAGACCAGTTCCTCTCAGTGGTGGAAAAAGTACCCAATTGTCATACTTGAGTAAAAGTATAGATACTGTAATGAAACAGCAGGGAGCAGGTCTCGAACCCTAGACCTTCGAGTCCGAGGTCCGGCGCGCTATCTCCAGTAAAAGTCAAAAGTCCGCCAGTAAAATACTACTTGAGTAAAAGTCTAAAAGTATTTGGTTTTAAATATACTACATTATCAAAAGTAAATGTAATTGTTAAAATATTGTTAATTATCAAGCCATGAATAATTTCAAATTCCTTATATTAAGCAAAGCAGACGGCACCATTTTCTTGTTTTAAATTGTTCGGCTTGCCAGGGGCACACTCCAACACTCAGACATTATTTACAAAATATGCATTTGTGTTTAGTGAGTCTGCCAGGCCAGAGGCAGTAGGGATGACCACGTGTTCTCTTGATAAGTACGTGAATTTAACCATTTTCCTGTCATGCTAAGCATTCAAAATGTAACGAGTAATTTTGGTTGTCAGGGAAAATGTATGGAGTAAAAAGTACAATATTTTCTTCAGGAATAAGTATAAGCTGTCAAAAATATGAATAGTAAAGTACAGATACCCCAAAAAAACGACTTAAATAGTACTTTCAAGTATTTTTACCAAAGTACTTTACACCACTGGTTTCTCTGTTAAACTGGAGTGTAATTTAACCTACCTGATCTGCGTGGCTAAGGTCATTTGGACTAATCAGCTCAGCTCTGGCCCTGGGGTGTAACCCTCAGGCAGGGTGGATTAGGGATGCCAGAGGCACAGGACAAGAGAGGCTTGTCCTATTCTTAGTGTGGGATGGCAGTCAAGATAGCTGGAACTGGTCTTCTACCGGCAAAATCCTCATGACCGATATCCTCTGCCCTCATCAATGCTATTGAATGAGTGATTGTTTCTTCTTTAATCAATGTTACTGATCATTGTTTCTCTCTCCGTTTGGATTCATCTGTACTTGCTTGACTGTCAGTATGGAACTGGGCAAAGCCAAGTTGCTGAGGTCAGGTCTGAACACGCTACACCAAACCATCCACCCCGTCCACGGGATAGCCTGGACTGACGGGAAGCAGGTCTGCCTCACCTCCCTCTACTATGACAACTGCGAAGTCAAATTTGGTGACACCAACGTCATCGGTCAATTTGAGCATGTATTCGGCCTCTCCTGGGGCCCTCTGTGCTGTTCCGGCGCTCCTGCCCTGTTGGCCGTCCAACACAAGAAACATGTCACAGTGTGGCAGCTGCAGCTCAGCGCTCTGGAACAGAACAAGCTGCTCTGCACTCAGACCTGTGAGATGAGCGAACCGTTCCCCCTTCTGTCTGAGGGATGTGTCTGGCATCCCAAGATGGACATCCTTTCTGTCCTCACTAAGAAAGATGCCTCTGTGCTGTTCTGTGTCCGTGTGGACAACCGTAGGGTCAAGGCTGATATTAAAGGCAGTGGACTCATCCACTGTGCCTGCTGGACCAAAGATGGCACCCGGCTGGTTTTGGCTATAGGAAGCGCCCTTCACTCCTACATCTATAACGATGTTCAGAAGAGTCTTTTAGCCTGCTCCTTCTGCCCCATCTTTGACGTGGGCGGGTACATCTGTGCCATCGAGTCAACAGGCGAGGCCCAGGTGGCAGTAGCTACAGAGCTGCCTCTGGATAGGATCTGCGGGCTGAACGCTGGCATAGCATTTGACGTGTCCTCAGATTCAGAGTCCTCCCTACCTGGACATTCTTCTCCTATGGTGATGTTGGACGAGGATGGCTGTATAGACCCCCGCAGGAGGTCCTTTGACTCTGAGAGGTCCTACCTCTCCTGCTCTGCCTCCGGCGGTCCTATGGACCTCACCCACCTCCTGGCTAAGCACCGGCGCTCAGACCCTAGTCCACTCTTACACCTGCGCCGCAGGGACCACCTGACCGGCTCTGGACAGGATTCGTCTCACCTTATCCTGGTAACCTACGAACGGAAAGTCACCAGCACCAGTAAGGTCAGCATCCCTGGGATCCTGGTGCCAGACATCGTGGCCTTTGACTCCAGAGGTTCCACGGTGGCAGTGGCCTCCAACACATGTAGCATGGTACTGGTCTACTGCATCACGCCGTCCACCATGCCCAACATCCAGCAGATCTCCTTACAGAAAAACGAGAGGCCCAAAGGCATCTGCTTTCTTGGTGACAAGATGTTGCTTCTCATGATTGGCATACAGAAATCTAAAGACCCTGCCTTCCTCCCCTCCTCCAATACGGACAAATACATCCTGCGCCTCGCATCCAAGGAGATTGTCTACAACGGAGGAACCCCGGCGTCTCCCTCCCCGAATCGAGAATCTCCCGTTAGACGCCACTCGAAGCATGTCTTCTCTAAAGATGAGCAGCAGGAGCTTGTTGAGATTAAGGAGCTGGTGCTGCCGGGAGGAGGTGTAATCCAGTCCCATTCTCCAGGGAGCAGCAGGAGGAGGCTGGTGGAGGAGGTGAGAAGCCCAGAGCCCAGCTCAGTCACCAGCTCAGTGTACTTCTCCTACTCTGACCTCTGTCACACCTCTGACCAACCTCACTCTAACACTTCCTCCATTACGGTCGAAAACTTCGACACGGAACCAGTCAACCGAATGACAATGCTCTCCATGGCAGGACAGGCTAGCAGGGAGTCAAGTCAAACCTGCTCCCCATACTACAACCCTAGAGATAAGCCCCACACGGAGCTCCCCACCCTGCCCAAAACCACCCCCATGGCCCCCAGAGAGAAGGAGAGGAACCTGGAACAGCTGTCTCAGAACATGGAGAGGATTTTCTCTCGTTTTTCTGAGGTGCAACAGTGTCTGACAGAGATCAGGGACTTCACTCGGAATGGCAAAAAGGGTCTGGGGACTAGTTACCCCAATGCCTGTGATCCTCCATACGTTAACATCACATGTCAGGTAGGGGTTACGTCTTACAAGATATTACTTCATTTGGGATATTTCATTTTTATGTCTGCAAAAGCTGGAGATTTTCATAGCAATATTTTAAAAGATAATGTTTGTTGAAAGACCTTATTTATTGAAATTATAGGCCCCACCTTTGTATAATGAAGTTACGTTAGACTCAAGGGCTGGGAATTGCCAGGGACCTCACGATACAATATTATCACGATACTTGGGTGCCGATACGATATGTACAGTGCCTTGCGAAAGTATTCGGCCCCCTTGAACTTTGCGACCTTTTGCCACATTTCAGGCTTCAAACATAAATATATAAAACTGTATTTTTTTGTGAAGAATCAACAACAAGTGGGACACAATCATGAAGTGGAACGACATTTATTGGATATTTCAAACTTTTTTAACAAATCAAAAACTGAAAAATTGGGCGTGCAAATTATTCAGCCCCTTTACTTTCATGGGCACCAAACTCTCTCCAGAAGTTCAGTGAGGATCTCTGAATGATCCAATGTTGACCTAAATGACTAATGATGATAAATACAATCCACCTGTGTGTAATCAAGTCTCCGTATAAATGCACCTGCACTGTGATAGTCTCAGAGGTCCGTTAAAAGCGCAGAGAGCATCATGAAGAACAAGGAACACACCAGGCAGGTCCGAGATACTGTTGTGAAGAAGTTTAAAGCCGGATTTGGATACAAAAAGATTTCCCAAGCTTTAAACATCCCAAGGAGCACTGTGCAAGCGATAATATTGAAATGGAAGGAGTATCAGACCACTGCAAATCTACCAAGACCTGGCCGTCCCTCTAAACTTTCAGCTCATACAAGGAGAAGACTGATCAGAGATGCAGCCAAGAGGCCCATGATCACTCTGGATGAACTGCAGAGATCTACAGCTGAGGTGGGAGACTCTGTCCATAGGACAACAATCAGTCGTATATTGCACAAATCTGGCCTTTATGGAAGAGTGGCAAGAAGAAAGACATTTCTTAAAGATATCCATAAAAAGTGTTGTTTAAAGTTTGCCACAAGCCACCTGGGAGACACACCAAACATGTGGAAGAAGGTGCTCTGGTCAGATGAAACCAAAATTGAACTTTTTGGCAACAATGCAAAACGTTATGTTTGGCGTAAAAGCAACACAGCTCATCACACTGAACACACCATCCCCACTGTCAAACATGGTCGTGGCAGCATCATGGTTTGGGCCTGCTTTTCTTCAGCAGGGACAGGGAAGATGGTTAAAATTGATGGGAAGATGGATGGAGCCAAATACAGGACCATTCTGGAAGAAAACCTGATGGAGTCTGCAAAAGACCTGAAACTGGGACGGAGATTTGTCTTCCCACAAGACAATGATCCAAAACATAAAGCAAAATCTACAATGGAATGGTTCAAAAATAAACATATCCAGGTGTTAGAATGGCCAAGTCAAAGTCCAGACCTGAATCCAATCGAGAATCTGTGGAAAGAACTGAAAACTGCTGTTCACAAATGCTCTCCATCCAACCTCACTGAGCTCGAGCTGTTTTGCAAGGAGGAATGGGAAAAAATGTCAGTCTCTCGATGTGCAAAACTGATAGAGACATACCCCAAGCGACTTACAGCTGTAATCACAGCAAAAGGTGGCGCTACAAAGTATTAACTTAAGGGGGCTGAATAATTTTGCACTCCCAATTTTTCAGTTTTTGATTTGTTAAAAAAGTTTGAAATATCCAATAAATGTTGTTCCACTTCATGATTGTGTCCCACTTGTTGTTGATTCTTCACAAAAAAATACAGTTTTATATCTTTATGTTTGAAGCCTGAAATGTGGCAAAAGTTCGCAAAGTTCAAGGGGGCCGAATACTTTCGCAAGGCACTGTTATTACGATTATATATGTATTGCGATTCAATACTGGTATTTTTATTGCGATTTGATGTTCCAAACATATTGTTCATATCTGCTGGAGAGAGAGCATGAGAAAATGAGTTTTGATCAGTAAGGGAAATAAAAGTGCTCAAAATGTGTTGGCTTCCTATTTAAAAAGATGGAGAACAAGCTATAGGATGAAAAATAACTGGGTTTTAGCACAGGTACAGTCAACCAGCTCTACCTAAAGTAGCAAAAGTGTTTTTACAAATCGATACTTGGAGTCCAAAAATAATATTGCGATATGTAACTATATATAATATTTCCCCCATCACAATTAGAACTGTATGAGTATAATGCACCCAGATTCAGCATTCAGCAGATATTAGCATAAAGGGCTAATGTTGAACTTGGTGGGACTTGTCTGAAGGTGAAGATACAGTAGAGACTTACTTTAATGTACTCTCCAGGCTAGAGTTTGCTATCCACCATAGGCAAATAATAGACAGTACGCTGACAGCACAGTGAGTGCTATTATGGTGTTCCTAAAAGAGCGATTAAAAGCACAATTTGTGAAATGATGCCTTGCTGTTGCATCCATCAATAACTGTCTGTGTTCTTGAGGTCAGAATTGTACTAACTAACCCCCCTCCACTCTCTCTATCTCGCTCTCTCTCTATCATCTATCTATCTATCTGTCTCTCTCTATCTCTTCCCTCTCCTCCATGCAGAAGCAGCTGTCTGAGAATGTGTTTATAGATGAGAGAAGGCCAGTGTTGTTGTGTGAGGGGAAGCTGTGTCTGAAGGTTCTTCAGGAGCTCTTCAACGTCACTATAGTAGAGATGGTGTATGGTACGTATCTGGCCCATGGGCTTCCCCCATACCAATAATAACACATGGTTGTAGTCTTAAGGCTTCAGATGATTCTATGTTTTCACTATGTATACCCCAGGCTTAATTCAACCAGTTATTTGAAATTAAAGGTAGACTCAGCGATATGACATCATCATACACAGCGGGGTGATTCCCTGCTTACTGAAATCAACACAATTCTTATGTGCAGTCTGACATTATTGGCTCTTCCCAATGTAGGCATGCCTCAAGAGGAAATTGGGTAGTCTTCTCAGAAGTGTGTGTGTGTGTGGACGGGGATAGAAAAAAAATAAGTTTTCCCTCAGGTTTCCAGGAATCTATTCATATACAAATAACCGCCATATCCTCAGCCCGTAGTCTAGACTCAGGAACTACTGAGCTTCTCTCAGCTATTACAACTAATTAGAGCAGATGTTGTATATCAAAATAATGACATCTCTGTTTCACTCCCCTGAAAATGACATGCATTTTAAACAAAGTGTTTGGTGTTAAACAGAGGGTGGAGAGGCTGAATATGGGAGTGATTATAGGGTTACTGTGGATTAAAAGGTTTAAAACAGAAGCAGCTTACAGCCCCACCACACCCTCCCTGGGTTCGTTCTGCTAATATACACACTCAGCACGCCTCCGCAAACTACAAGACTATTTATAGAGTATTTATGACACCAGTCCATTCAGGAGTTTCACTGTTAGGGTTTTTGCAGCAATCTAAGAGAGCCGTATGTTGTGGTTACTGTACTTTAAAAAGTGCTCTATAAATGATTAGTAGACACTTACTGGTTGAAAAGCTTGGTACCATCTATTCAAAGGGTTAAATGGATGTAATCAATGACTCTCATGGTTGTATATAAGTTAAACAGTCTTATGGAGATAAATCAAATATGAATGAAATAAAACACTTCCTGAAACTTGAAACTCCTGTCTCCTGTGTGTTCCAGGTCCGTTGTGGATAGTCCTGGTAGCGGATGCAGAGGGCTTTGTACCCCTGACTTTTAAACCCAAAGAGGAGTTGACGGTGAGGAACGGAAAGAGTAAATCTCCCATCAGAACCCCTGGCAGCCCAGACTCCTGCCCCTCCAGCCCAGTCAAATCTCCCTCCAGCCCAGTCAAATCTTACCCCAACACAGAGACTTGAACACAGCATAAATCTCAAAACAGACTTCAGCATAGTGGGCGAGAGCACACAGCATGGGACTACCGCCTAGCATAACATATGAGATGTCAATGCTTTATGCATGCATATCTAAAAACTGCACACGCAAAGACTCAACCCCTCGGCAGCTTTTTATGAACAAGCAGTACTGGGTGGCAAATGTTCCTTTTTCAGTTGGGGGATTATTCAATACACCTTTGAAAGAAGCACCTTTCAAACAGAATGTTTACATTTAGTGACTTTGGGAGATTATATTTTTGGGGGCTTTGTATTATATGCCCATCTGGTTCAAGATGAAGTTCTGTTTTTTTAATCAGAGCACTGAGGTAAGATAGTGTGGTGTTTTGGCTGACAGAGTTCAGTGTAGCTGCCACCAAATCCCAAAGAGATGTATCCTGTTTGTGTGTTATACGATTGTATATTATTAAAACGTTCAAATGTTTAAAATGGATAGTTTCATCACTCAACTTATGATTGAATATTAAACCTTTATTTAATTAGGCAAGTCAGTTAAGAACAGATTCTTATTTACAATGACGGCCTACACTGGCAAAACCCAGACGATGCTGGACCAAATTGTGCACCGCCCAATGGGACCAATCACGGACGGTTGTGATGCAGCCTGGGTTCGAATCAGGGTGTCTGTAGTGACACCTCTAGCACTGAGATGCAGTGCCTTAGACCACTGCGCCACTCGAGAGCCCAAAATGGAACTTACATGGAACCTTCCTCTACTATATTTGAAGTTAAGAAGTCATGGTTCAGTCCATCTACTAACCAAAGTCAACAGTATTTATTAAGCCCAAACCATTATAATACTCCGATACCATTCATAAATACCAGCAATGTCTGCTAAACACAGCAAATAGTGATATACATTCATTTATATAAATAAGGTTATCTTGTAGGTATATTCAAGATGGCTATAATTTACAGGTTCATGTGAAAATACAGAAACAAACTTAAAATGTTTACATGAAAACATAACTATCATGTGATTATTTCTCAGTGTAATATACACTAATAGAAGTCATATTCCGGTTGGGGAACTGGAATCCGCCGCATGTGAAACCTCTCCTGTCCATTCCATCCCAGGTCATGGATTGCTCAGATCCTCCAGCATTCTGGAGCTTATGCAGCTTTGTTTCCTGTAGAAGAAAGAGAAAATGAACTTTGAGATTGAAGGTACTGTATGTTGGTATTTGAGCCATTCCAGGCCACCGTAGTTTTACTCAACCTAAAGGAATGACGGTGGTGAGAGACGGTGATGTACTGTACTCTTAATGCACTCAATCTTTGTGATCCAAATACTCAGTTTGGTAACACTTCACTTAAGCATGCATATAATAAAGCATTATGATACACTTATAATGCATTGTCAGACATGTCATAAGCATGTATCCCCTTATTGTCATATACATTACTTTACAAGAGCACTGTGACGTTCTAGCAACGTCTGACAACAGAAATGTGTGGGTTCCTCACCGTAGCTCCTCCAGACAGAGTTTGTTCTTGAGCCGGACGTCCTCACTGATGGGGTAGAGCAGCAGTATCAACAGGCCTGTTACGATGAAGGCCACCGGGGCAGCGCCTATAAGCAGTTTCAGAGTGTAGGCTACTTGAGCAGGCTGCCTGCATGCCCCTGTGTCATAACCCGCAAACCTGAAGATGCCACACACACGTATTATACACAGCAAACTTGTAGAGATACATAAAGTGTCTTAACCTGCAAACCTGTAGAGATGCACACCTGTATCATACCGACAGTTACACACTCACCAGTTTCATAAATGCAATAGACTACAATGGCCTATTAATGCATACATCAGGCTTGTGTTTATGTGTTTCTCTCTATACATCTCACTCCTGTGTTATTTAACTGACTTGGTGTTCGTGGCATCTGACTCACTCCAAGAGAGATGCCAGAAGTGTTGTTAACTTGTTTATGTTTCTCCTGATGTGGATCTGTCTGTCTGTCTGTCTGTCTGTCTGTCTGTCTGTCTGTCTGTCTGTCTGTCTGTCTGTCTGTCTGTCTGTCTGACTCACTCGAGGCAGAGGGTGGACACTCCGAGAGAGATCCCAGCAGCAAACTTGGTGAAGAACACGTAGAAGGAGTAGAAGATGGCCTCATAGCCTTTACAGCAGGGGTTGGCCAGACGGAAGTCATCCACCACATCTGGCAGCATCGACCTGAAACACGACACACACACACAATACTACATGAAAACATCTCCCATCAACAGCTTATAGGCCTACCTCATCATCATGTTATACAACCGGTCTCGATTACTCCATCTAATGCCCATGACTATTGAATGGGATGTTCAACGAGAAGGTGTCCACATACTTTTGGTCATGTGGTGTATGACTGTCTGTCTTTTTATCTGGCTCCCGAGTGGTGCAGATTTCTAAGGCACTGCATCTCAGTGCTAGAGGTGTCACTACAGACCCTGGTTTGATTCCAGACTGTATCACAACCGGCTGTGATTGGGAGTCCCATAGGGCGGCACACATTTGTCCCAGCATCGTCTGGGTTAGGCTGTCATTATAAATAAGAATTTGCTGTTAACTGACTTGCCTAGTTAAATAAAGGTTAAATAAAAAATAGAAATACAATGATCTGGTGATTCCCCATCTGTGGTCGGAGCAGTTCGGCTACAGTTAGCTTCATCTTGTAACCATGTCATCACGTAGTAGCAGTCATTTCGCCAGACCATTTCAACTCTGCTCTATGAGCACCATTGTAGCCATTTCATCCTCTAGCGCTATAAGTAGACTGCTCCTCCTCAGCCATTAATGTGGAGTTGGTCTCTCCTTTGCTGCCATGACAGCTTCCACTCTTCTGGGAAGGCTTTCCACTAGATGTTGGTACATTGCTGCGGGGACATACTTCCATTCAGCCATGAGAGCATTAGCGAGGTCGGGCACTGATGTTGGGTGATTAGGCCTGGCTCGCAGTCGGCGTTCCAATTCATCCCAAAAGTGTTCGATGGGGTTTAGATCAGGGCTCTGTGCAGGCCAATCAAGTTCTTCCATACAGATCTCGACAAACCATTTCTGTATAGACCTCACTTTGTGCACAGTAGCATTGTCATGCTGAAACAGGAAAGGACCTTCCCCAAACTGTTGCCACAAAGTTGGAAGCACAGAATCGTCCAGATTGTCATTGTATGCTGATTGTCATTGTATGCTGTAGCGTTAAGATTGACTTTCACTGCAACTAAGGGGCCTAGCCTGAACCATGAAAACAGCCCCAGACCATTTTTCCTCCTCCTCCTACATTTGGCACTATGCATTGAGGCAGGTAGCGTTCTCCTGACAACCGCCAAACCCAGATTCGTCCAAATGCCAGATGGTGAAGCGTGATTTATCATTCCAGAGAATGTGTTTCCACTGCTCCAGAGTCCAATGGTGGTGAGCTTTACACCATTCCAGCAGATGCTTGGCATTGCGCATGGTGATCTTAGGCTTGTTGGCTGTTCAGCCATTAAAACCCATTTCTTGAAGATCCCGAGAAACAGTTATTGTGCTGAAGTTGCTTCCAGAGGCAGTTTGGAACTCGGTAGTGAGTGTTGCAAGGACAGACGATTTTTACGCTCTACGCGCTTCTACGCGTTGTTGCTCCTAGACGTTTCCACTTCACAATAACAGCACTTACAGTTGACCGGGGCAGCTCTAGCAGGGCAGACATTTGACAAACTGACTTGTTAGAAAGGTGGCATCCTATGACGGCGCCATGTTGAAAGTCACTGAGCTCTTCAGCAAGGACACTCTATTGTCAATGTTTGTCTATGGAGGGAGGAGAGGGAGGGAGGAGAGAAGGAGACAGGGAAAGAGTGATAGAGAAAGGAGGGAGGAGAGGAGACAGGGAAAGAGTGATAGAGAAAGGAGGGAGGAGAGAAGGAGACAGGAGGGTGAAAAGAGAGAAAAGGAGATGGGAAGGCAATGTGCTATAAACAACAGTAATATCAGAATGAAAGTGGACTGTAGCCCCCCCTGAGGTTTATAGACACATCTCATTCATCAACATGACATCATAGCCAGGCGTGACTGTATCATGCCAGGGGGTGAATTACATTTTTGTATTTTTTCTTTAACTAGGCAAGTCAGTTAAGAACAAATTCTTATTTACAATGACGGCCAGTGGGTTAACTGCCTTGTTCAGGGGCAGAGTGGACGATTTTTACCTTGTCAGCACAGAGATTCGATCCAGCAACCTTTCAGTTACTGGCCCAACTCTCTAACCACTGAATGGACAGAGAAAAGTGTAGACTGCTGCTATTACAGCAATAGAATTGTAATTCTACAAGAACTGTGGCTATTTTACCACCCCAAAAATATGTTTACTATTGCCACTGTAGCTACAACCAGTGGCTAGTGCTAGTGGTACTACAACTACACCACATCCACAGAGGACCTTTGTGCCAGCACCATTCAATTGGGCTCACCATGGTAGGAGGAGTGATGCAGCAACGCTGAGTCCAGAAGAGACAGCCACTACGTAGGCTACGACCAGGTTAGGAATGAACACCAGCATCACTGTGAACGGCATGATCCACTGGACAGAAAGAGAGATAGAGTAAGAGGAAACACACACACACACTGAGTGTACTTACTGTATACACAGTTAGTTGCACACACATTTATAATCAGGGTTGGGTAGGTTACTTTCTAAATGTAATCCATTACAGTTACTAGTTACCTGTCCAAAATTGTAATCGGTTAAGTAACACAATCTGATTACTTTCCCTTTAAGAGGCAGTAGAAGAAGACAAAAAGGATCCATCAAACGTATTTGGTGTGTCATCAAAGTGGTCTCTGACTTGTGGTCAGTGGTCTCTGACTTGTGGTCAGTGGTCTCTGACTTGTGGTCAGTGGTCTCTGACTTGTGGACTCGATCAGGTGGAACAAACTTAAACTTGCGCCTTTTTTCAATGCTGAATTCAATGTAATTGAGAAAACATAAAGATGTCAATGTATTTTCTTTGCAAAAATCCTTTCTGATTTCAAAAGTAATCCAACAAGTAATCATCTAGTTTTTCAAAAGAATCTGTAATCTGATTAAAATAATTTTGTTGCTATTTTCACTGACGGCAGCTAGTTTTTTTGTAATCAGTTACTCTCCAACCCTATTTGTAATATCATATTATAATAATACCAGAGATTTTTTTTTGCCTCTCCAGAAGCAATAATATGTTTGTACACAAGGTGGCATGTTTTTATCATCAGTGGAGCATCACCACCACCCAGTCCCAGACACTTACCGTGATTCCACAGAAGGCTGCCTTCTTCTTGCCGAACCGCTCCAGAAACCACTGCCACAAAGGGATGCTCACTACTGCAGATACCTGGGAAGAGCAGTATCATTTTAAGAACATGCTATACTATTGTTTTTGGTTTTAAGTATACTCTAATGTCATATAAAACCATGCACTGATGTCAATAGGACACTTGTGTGAAAGTGTACGTTTCTAATTACATTGATCTAGGTCTGAAACCAGAACTCACCAGGATGGTCAGCACAATGTTCTGGAAGTGGTCTCTCAGGTCCACTGCATGCGTACAGAACAGGACAAAGTTGCTTTGCACCAACTGGAAATCAGATCAGATATCACACACATTCGTTCTTCAGAAAGATTCAGAATATT
Source organism: Oncorhynchus masou masou (assembly GCF_036934945.1). Classification (NCBI taxonomy): domain Eukaryota; kingdom Metazoa; phylum Chordata; class Actinopteri; order Salmoniformes; family Salmonidae; genus Oncorhynchus; species Oncorhynchus masou. The sequence continues at coordinate 28,145,589 of NC_088227.1, forward strand.
CAGCACTGTCCTATCCTCTCTGCCCACGGTGCCAAATCACTGGAGAAGCTGCTGACTAACGCAAAGTTTCCTCCCTGCTCTTGAATGGTATATAATCCTTGTATTCTGATGAGCTGACAGTAAGTTATTAAAGGGAAGATTTGTGAGATACGGCAGTTGAGATGTTTGGGGTTTCCTCAAACACACTGAGTGCTCTATTTTTCTTGATCAAATCAACATTCAATGGCAGGCAGGCTGTATCTGGAGCCATTCTGGGTCCAATCATAACACAAGACCCATTACCATCTAACTGTGGGTGTCATGTCTGAGAGGGGGTCTATCAATGTGCCCACCAATCATAACACAACACCCATTACCATCCCACTGTGGGTGTCGTGTCTGAGAGGGGGTCTATCAGTGTGCCCACCAATCATAACACAACACCCATCCCACTGTGGGTGTCATGTCTGAGAGGTGGTCTATCAATGTTCCCACCTGAATGGCAACGGAGATGAAGAGGAAGGCAGCAGTCAGAGTGAGGTAGGGACCGTGACGCATCACCAGGATGAAGCCCTTGTGGAATGGGATCTGCTTCTCCGTCTTCGAAATGTACGGATCTGTGCGAGGAAGAAAAATAACGAGATCTGACAGTGTCAAAAGAGACAGTTTCTTTAGTTTCCATCTTTTATCCCACTCTAAAAAATATCTCAAACTAGCCTGCAAAGCACCAGAGAGAAGAAAGCATGAACGAGACACGTATGGGAGACTTCCCCTCCAATCTGGTAACCCTGTAGATGCCCCTGCATTGATAGTATTGCTATGCTCTGTGTGTGTGTGTGTGTGGGTGGGGGGGGGGTTGCTGGTACAGAGGTCAGCAGTTCATTGATAGCCTCCATGTGCAGTATAAACACACAAGATATGTCATTTTATACTTAACACTTAATCCTCCTTGTTTTCCTGAGTTGGATAATCATTGCATGAGGCTGAAGCTAGCTACAGTATGTACTGTATTTTATTGCATGAGGCTGAAGCTAGCTACAGTATGTACTGTATTTTATTGCATGAGGCTGAAGCTAACTACAGTATGTACTGTATTTTATTGCATGAGGCTGAAGCTAGCTACAGTATGTACTGTATTTTATTGCATGAGGCTGAAGCTAGCTACAGTATGTACTGTATTTTATTGCATGAGGCTGAAGCTAGCTACAGTATGTACTGTATTTTATTGCATGAGGCTGAAGCTAGCTACAGTATGTACTGTATTTTATTGCATGAGGCAGAAGCTAGCTACAGTATGTACTGTATTTTATTGCATGAGGCTGAAGCTAGCTACAGTATGTACTGTATTTTATTGCATGAGGCTGAAGCTAGCTACAGTATGTACTGTATTTTATTGCATGAGGCTGAAGCTAACTACAGTATGTACTGTATTTTATTGCATGAGGCTGAAGCTAGCTACAGTATGTACTGTATTTTATTGCATGAGGCTGAAGCTAACTACAGTATGTACTGTATTTTATTGCATGAGGCTGAAGCTAGCTACAGTATGTACTGTATTTTATTGCATGAGGCTGAAGCTAGCTACAGTATGTACTGTATTTTATTGCATGAGGCTGAAGCTAACTACAGTATGTACTGTATTTTATTGCATGAGGCTGAAGCTAGCTACAGTATGTACTGTATTTTATTGCATGAGGCTGAAGCTAGTTACAGTATGTACTGTATTTTATTGCATGAGGCTGAAGCTAGCTACAGTATGTACTGTATTTTATTGCATGAGGCTGAAGCTAACTACAGTATGTACTGTATTTTATTGCATGAGGCTGAAGCTAACTACAGTATGTATGGTATTTTATTGCATGCGGCTGAAGCTAGCTACAGTATGTACTGTATTTTATTGCATGAGGCTGAAGCTAGCTACAGTATGTACTGTATTTTATTGCATGAGGCTGAAGCTAACTACAGTATGTACTGTATTTTATTGCATGAGGCTGAAGCTAACTACAGTATGTACTGTATTTTATTGCATGAGGCTGAAGCTAACTACAGTATGTATGGTATTTTATTGCATGAGGCTGAAGCTAGCTACAGTATGTACTGTATTTTATTGCATGAGGCTGAAGCTAACTATATGGAGGCCAGAAATAGTCCAGTCAGAATAAGGCTCAAAACAAGTTAACGGAGTGCTACTGTGCTTACTGGTACATTGCAAATGGCGTTTGAGTGAAATGAATGAAGGGAAAGAGAGAGGAGCACACCCACTTGCTGGGAAAGAGCATGCACAAACACACACACACACAAGCACATGTGCGAGCACACGCACACACACACTCACCGTCTCTCTCTTTGACTCCCAGGAACATGACCACAGTGCAGATGAGAAACACTCCTCCAATCACACCAGCAGCGATCATATACATCTCCTTCTGCAAGTAGAGAGAATAAACAATCATATACTGTTACTGTACACCTCATTCTGCAAGGAGGACAGAGAGAAACAATATACCATGTACACCTCATTCTGCAAAGGCAAGAAAACAACAGTGTAAATGTAATCTGTATTTGTTCAATTTAGATTCAATTTAGATGTCCATTAGGTATTGTTTTATACTACTCTTCCTGAGGTCCACTACACATCTTTATTTCTTTGGTTACACAAGGAGGACATCTGAACTGAGCCTTCCTCAATCTCCATCGTGTATCTCCATCCACTTCAACCCTTATCTGAAAGTTGCATCAAAACATACCAATGTGTTTATTGACCTGTGATTTTAGGATACCAGATCACTCAGAATTCACTGTACAGATTAGATACAAGGAACAACAGGAAAGGATCTCAATTGAATTCTGATCCTAAAATACAGCCTACCAACATACTATAGAGCCTTGAAGATGTTCTCAACCCAACAGGAACTGCACTGCCCTAATGTAAACAATTAAGGGCAAGTTTGCTATGTTAGTATTATTACTTATTCACATAAAACATTTTCCCATTTCTGAGGGACTGGAGGAATCCAGTGGTGAAAGTGCTCTGTGTGTGTGTGTGTGTGTGTGTGTGTGTGTGTGTGTGTGTGTGTGTGTGTGTGTGTGTGTGTGTGTGTGTGTGTGTGTGTGTGTGTGTGTGTGTGTGTGTGTGTGTGTGTGTGTGTGTGTGTGTGTGTGTGTGTGTGTGAGTGAGTGAGTGAGTGAGTGAGTGAGTGAGTGAGTGAGTGAGTGAGTGAGTGAGTGAGTGAGTGAGTGTGTGAGTGCGTGCGTGCGTGCGTGTGTGAGTGTATGTGTGCTCATCGTGGTTACAGAGGGCCATGCATGGTGAAAAGGCCGCGCCATCGGGGTTTACTCAGAATCCTTTGGAATGGTACCACTGGAGCCCTTAAATAGCTGTGGCATGTCCGAACCCGACACGGAACAGTTTGGGCAGGAGCCCGCTCGCCGTGTTTTATCTACCCAGAAATCACTCTGCATTCACAAGATTCACAAGGTTGTCTCACTCATGTTTTCATTGACTGTATGTCTACTTCTAGGAAATGAACAACCAGATACATTTAAATATGTAATGTTCCGGTCTGGGTATGGCTGGTTTTAGGCCGGAAATAGATGTTCAATATTGTTGGTTCCTTTATCTCAGCAAACTGCATGTCGAGTTTGGGGTCTGGGGTTCATTCATATGTTTTGAAATGTGATAAAAATAGCCTTAATCACACAGACTGTGGTCGCCCCACAGACTGTGGTCTCTTATTTCAGGGAGGGGGATTGGTGGCTGATGTCAGGGGTGGGGGGGCAGAGGCTCAGATTTAACCCGTGGTCTCTTATTTCAGGGAGGGGGATTGGTGGCTGATGTCAGGGGTGGGGGGGCAGAGGCTCAGATTTAACCCGTGGTCTCTTACTAAAAACCTGGGATGATAAATCATATATGAAGCCCTCTTAAAGTTGATTTGGTAAGACTAGATCTCACCTCTAGATAGTCTGCAAACACAAACTTCACATTCATTCATCCTATTCCTTTTAGTTTCAACAATTTACAATTTTCATGCTTGTTGACCTTCAACTTGTTTCCTGTTGTTTCTTTTCAACTCAACTCTTTCCTCAAAAAAGGAAAGAAAGAAGTTAAGTAAAAGGAAAAGATGAGTGTGAAAGTACAGCCCTGAGTTAGTTCAGGACACTACAGCCCTGAGTTAGTTCAGGACACTACAGCCCTGAGTTAGTTCAGGACACTACAGCCCTGAGTTAGTTCTGGACACTACAGCCCTGAGTTAGTTCAGGACACTACAGCCCTGAGTTAGATCAGGACACTACAGCCCTGAGTTAGTTCTGGACACTACAGCCCTGAGTTAGTTCAGGACACTACAGCCCTGAGTTAGTTCAGGACACTACAGCCCTGAGTTAGTTCAGGACACTACAGCCCTGAGTTAGTTCAGGACACTACAGCCCCGAGTTAGTTCAGGACACTACAGCCCTGAGTTAGTTCAGGACACTACAGCCCTGAGTTAGTTCAGGACACTACAGCCCCGAGTTAGTTCAGGACACTACAGCCCTGAGTTAGTTCAGGACACTACAGCCCCGAGTTAGTTCAGGACACTACAGCCCCGAGTTAGTTCAGGACACTACAGCCCTGAGTTAGTTCAGGACACTACAGCCCCGAGTTAGTTCAGGACACTACAGCCCTGAGTTAGTTCAGGACACTACAGCCCTGAGTTAGTTCAGGACACTACAGCCCCGAGTTAGTTCAGGACACTACAGCCCTGAGTTAGTTCAGGACACTACAGCCCCGAGTTAGTTCAGGACACTACAGCCCCGAGTTAGTTCAGGACACTACAGCCCTGAGTTAGTTCTGGACACTACAGCCCTGAGTTAGTTCAGGACACTACAGTCAGTTACAGTTATTTTCAATATAGGATCACCATGGTAACACCTCAGGTCTGGTTGTTTGTTATCATGGTGACACTTACAGCATGTGACAGGAAGTCCTGGGAGTGAACGATTCTCTTGACGATCTCGGCCCCACTGCCGTTGCCTAGGTGACTGGCAGACATGTTGTGCTGGGGGCAGTTTTTCAGGGTGTGTGCGCTCGCCACGATTTGACCCTGGATGGCAGCGCCAACTAGAGTACCCAGCACCTCCATGGTCATACCTGCAGTATAACACATGTATTATAGTATTAAGAACTATCAAAACAGAATGACAGACGAGTGGTATCATTTGATCAAACAACCTAAGGTCTGTGTAATAGTGACCTACGGTAGGCTGTGGCCGAGTCTCTCTCCTTCTGGTCCGGACTGAGGAACATGGTGAGGGCAGAGTAAGGAACATGGAAACACTGGGAAGGAAACAGAGCAGACACAGAGGACATGATTAGATGTGGTTAGATATAGGAAACACTGTAAGAAGTGGATCAGAGGGTCAAAGGCCATATCATTTGCACCTTTTGTTGTTGTTTTACCAATTTTCAGTTTCCATGTCGATAAACCTCAGCTCTCAAGCTGGCCAGTATATCAGTCAGCAACCCTCCGCTTGACCTTCAAACCCAGCCTTTCTTCACTTTGTCATTCACACAACAGCTCAGTCAACATTGTGGCAGACTGACCGAGCGAGCAAACAAACGACTGACCAAGCGACTGACAGAGTGTCCAAAGAGACATCAGAAATAAACGCGGCCATAAAAGACTGTCCCATCCCTTCTCCTTCTCTTCGGCCGGGGCGGGATGGAGTGAAGGAGGGATGCAGTGAAGGAGGGATGGAGTGAAGGAGGGATGGAGTGAAGGAGGGATGGAGTGAAGGAGGGGTGGAGGGAAGGACGGGTGGAGTGAAGGACGGATGCAGGGAAGGACGGATGGAGTGAAGGAGGGATGGAGGGAAGGAGGGATGGAGTGAAGGAGGGATGCAAAGAAGGAGGGATGGAATGAAGGACGGATGGAGGGAAGGAGGGATGGAGGGAAGGAGGGATGGAGGGATGGAGGGAAGGCCAAGCATGTCATTTGTGGGGCCTTGTTGTAAAAAACAATTTATAGAACTCAATTTGACCACAGCTTTGCTTCAAAAAATAACTTATCAGCCTTAGTAGTCATCAAATCCTCATTGAATGATTACACTGGCTGTTGTTTATTTAGATCAACTACTGTATGGCCTTAAAGTGACAGCAGCTGTCCATTCTGTCTCTCACACACAAAGACAATGAAGGGAAGTTAAAAGTGGTAACCAGCATTTACCCACCCAGTGGTCTCTGGCAGGGCTGAACCTATACTTATCAAGTAGTTAGAAAGACATGTCATTATAGGCCACCACAATGTGGGCAGTGGACAACATGCTCTGTACCATATGTTAGAGAGGTTAGAGAAAGAGCAGAGGAGAGAGCAAGTGAGAGAGAGAGTGAGAGAGAGAGAGCAGAGAGCGAGAGAGAGAGAGAGAGAGGGAGAGAGAGCAGAGAGAGAGAGCAGAGAGAGATAGAGTGAGAGAGAGAGAGCAGAGAGCGAGAGAGAGAGAGAGGGAGAGAGAGCAGAGAGAGAGAGCAGAGAGAGAGCGAGAGAGAGAGTGAGAGAGAGAGAGAGAGAGAGAGAGAGAGAGAGAGAGAGAGAGAGAGAGAGAGAGAGAGAGAGGGGGAGAGAGAGCAGAGAGAGAGAGCAGAGAGAGAGCGAGAGAGAGAGTGAGAGAGAGAGAGAGAGAGAGAGAGAGTGAGAGAGAGAGAGAGCAGAGAGAGAGTGAGAGAGAGAGCAGAGAGAGAGAGAGGGGGGGGTTGAAGGGTTTGGAGCTAATAAACAGGTTAATATGACATTTACATTTGAGTCATTTAGCAGACGCTCTTATCCAGAGCGACTTACAGTTAGTGCATTCATCTTAAGATAGCTAGGTGAGACAACCACTTATCACAGATGTAGTAAGTCATTATTTTCTCAGTAAAGTAGTTATCAGCAAAGTCAGTGTTAGAGAGGTGAACTATCTACGTAAGATGTTTGGTTTTGATGTCTGGTTGGCTCTGCTCACTGTAGCATTGTGTTGCACTCTGTAGCACTGTGTTGGGTTCTACAAGTCATCTCTGCTAATCGGTATCTTTTTTGAGTAGATAAAAAGCTGTATCCAGGAACAATGCTAGTTGTGTACTATGAGTGTGTTCAGTAAATCACTCTGGCTATCTACTCCGATTTCAGAGCACTGTTTTCTGAGTGTGCCAGAGAGCAGAATAACTGATGAATTCACGAACGCTCAACACCTGTTGAATATGACCGGTGTCAGTAAACGTCGGCAAAAAATACGTAATTAAACGCTCTGAATATATGAACTGAAATTACACTCTGGCACTCCAGAGTGAATTTACGAACACACATTATGAGAAATCAAAGTCAGTGTTGAATAGTGTTCGGTATCTGCTATCTGAGTAGGATGTGTAAATGTTTCATTGTGGGCCAACGTTTATGTAGTACTAGTAGTAGTAGGTATCTGGCAGGTACGTACAGTGATGAGTGTCTGGTAGAGACAGTAGAAACCCAGGTACCAGATGAATCGTCCGTTGGTGAAGGGAGGAACGAACCACAGGTAGAAGTAGGAGACCACCACAAACGGAGTACAGCCCACCATCCTACAGAGAAAAGAGAGAGGGCAGGGTTATTGTTCTAATAGTATATCTTAATGACCATTGTTTGAGCAAGCGTTGGAGTCGAATTTCGTATCTTTTTTATTGTGAAACGCTGGCCTCATTTTGTGTTTGTGCAATAGATAAAGGCCTGCCAGTTTATCTCAGCAGGCCTGTTTAGACTATTATGTGAACCTGTTAGGCCAGTGCCAGTGAACCTGTTAGGCCAGTGATAGACTGATGGTGTACGTGTGTGTTTTGGGAGAGATGGATGGTGTGTTTGTGAATCTGAAGAACTCTGTCCTGGGTTAGCGTGGAAGGGCAGCGGGAAGACAGGAAGATGCGCTATGCCACAGGAATGCTAACCCACATTACCATGAGCTTAATTCAGACACATATATACACACACACACACACACACACACACACACACATACACACACACACAGGCATCTCAGGGCAGAAAAAAATCTGCTGTATTGTACAGTTTTGAGGATGTGGGGAGCTGTGTTGTTCATGTATAATTCATCCAACTGGTATATATCATTGTGGGCTGAGGGCACAGCTGTGTGTTTCACTGTGGAGAGAGAGAAAGATGTGAGGTTGTGGTCAAGTGAATGTACTTTCCACTAGTCCACAATGACTATCTCTATCTATAATCACTGAATTATACAAGAATAGGCTTATCTGCTAAAGCAACAATAAATATATATATTTTTCCCACAGATCTACACAACCTACTCCACATTTTCAAAGTTAAAGAAAGAGTATAGAAGATGTCTTGAATGCGTATGTCTTCACACCCCAGAGGTAATACTTGGTGGAAGCACCTTCGGCAGCCATTACAGCTGTCAATAATTTCAAATGCGATTTTACCAACTTTGTACAACTCTTAGGGCAACATTTATCAATTGTTCTTGTCAATATTGCTAAAGCTCAGTAAATTTGGTTGGGAGTCATTGATGGACAGCAATATTCAAACCTTGTCTCTGATTTTCAAGTATATTTAGGTGTTTCGTGTTCCTGAATGGTCCAGTCTCAGTCCTGAGAATCAGAGACAAGGTTTGAATATTGCTTTCCATGAATGATTCCCAACCAAATTTCAAGGCGGCAAAACTGTGAAGACATTGCAAGTGGTATGTAGACTTTCACTAGGCACTGTATGTTAGGTTGATCTGCTAACGTCTGTACATCATGGAATTCACATCCTTATCATAAAGACTCAAGCTCAGTAAATGCTCTGCAGCTGCAGGGTCAACTAAGTACATAGTTAAAGGTCCAATGCAGTCATTTATATCTCAATATCAAATCATTTCTGGGTAACAATTAAGTACCTTACTGTGATTGTTTCAATTAAAATGGTCAAAAAGAAACACAAGTAGCTTCTTAGCAAGGAGCAATGTCTCAAGCACTAATTTTGCCAGTATGGTCTGGGAGTGGTCTGAGTGGGGAGGGGAAAACTGAAAAATAGCTGTTATTGGCAGACCGACCGATCTCTTTCTTATTGGCCTATTAACTAATTTACCGCCTGGTGTTGTCAAAACAGGCTAGAATTTCAGGCGGTCTTTTCAAACAACTCTTACACTAAAATGGCATTATATAAATTTTCACAGTTTCACAATATTATTCCAACCTCATAGTGTGGAAATATAGAGTATATAAAGCACAGGAAAATCAAATTGTGGACTGCACTGGACTGCACTTTAACACAGCTAAGCAAGCTTTTGCTAGCTCAACCCTATCCTCTATGCACCACTCACAAATAGCCACAGTCAAATTGTTTTGGTGACGACCCCAAAATATTTCCACAATGGACCTGACCTGTAACCTTTGACCTGATAGGACCCAGAGATACTTGACCCCATTTTAATCTGCATATTACAAAACCCCGTCCCCTCTGCTCTAGCTCCCTTAACCCCTGACCCATCCTGCCCTGGCATTCAGTTGAACTAAGAACAGATAGAAAAAGAGAGAAAGAGGGAGAAAGAGGGAGAAAGGGGACAGAGAGAAAAAGAGAGAAAGGGGGAGAAAAGGGACAGAGAGAAAAAGAGAGAAAGAGGGAGAAAGGGGACAGAGAGAAAAAGAGAGAAAGAGGGAGAAAGAGGTAGAGAGAGGTAGAGAGTGGTGAGTTCTGGTACAGTCCAGCTCTCCCTGTTACACAGAGGCCTGTCCTTAGTGATTGTTCAGCCACACAAAGAGAGTGACAGGGCTGACAGGGCTGCTTAGCTCTGGGGTTGGGCCTGCTGCTGTTTAGGCTGGTCATGGGAGGGTTGAAAAGGCACAGTGACTGAATGGAACATTTAGAGTGTTAGAATAAACTGTTACAATGTTAGATTGTTCTGTAAGATGGCTCGCAGGATGGGTATCGGAAGAACCCAATGGGAGTGTTTGACAGTGGAAGTAGGGCAAAACACGTACACAGGCAGACACCCAGTGATTGAGACTGAAGCAAGGAGGGGATTTCAGCACCATCACACTCTCTGAGATTGCGAGAGAAATGTCCCAGTTTTATGTCTGCTGTTATGGCAGGGCTGAGTCTATCATAACAAACACAGTAGCACCCAGGAGTACCAAACAGAAACAGCCATAAACCCCTCAGGACAAACAGATTCTGATCACTTCCTGTCTGTCTGATGATGTTACAGCCCCGGGTCAGGGGACTTCCTGTCTGACAGTTAGAGAGGGTTTCACTCAGTGGTGGAAAAGGTACCCAACTGTCATACTTGAGTAAAAGTAAGGATACCTTCATAGAAAATGACTCAAGTAAAAGTGAAAGTCACCCAGTAAAATACTACTTGAGTATCAATATACTTAAGTATCAAAAGTAAATGTAATTCTAAAATATACTTATGGATAAATAATTTCAAGTTCCTTATATTAAGCAAACCAGACAGCACGATCTTCTTAATTTACGGATAGCCAGGGGCACACTCCAGGGGCACACTCCAGGGGCACACTCCAACAGACATAATTTACCAACTAAGCATTTGTGTTTAGTGAGTCTATCAGATAAGAGGCAGTAGGGATGACCAGGGATGTCCTCTTTATTAGTGCGGGAATTGGACCATTTTCCTGTCCTGCTACTCATTCAAAATATAACGAGTACTTTTGGGTGTCAGGGAAAATGTATGGAGTAAAAAGTACATTATCTTCTTTAGGAATGTGGAAGTAAAAGTTGTCAAAAATATAAATAGTAAAGTACAGATAACCCCAAAAAACTGCTTAAGTAGTACATTAAAGTATTTTTAGTGAAGTACTTTACGCCACTGGTTTCACTCAGTAGTTAACTAGAGGGTGCGGCTTTCTCAAGGTGCTGATTATCACACACACAACCGGGCAGGGCAACAGTATTTTGCCACAAAAACTCTCAGAACACACACACACACACCAACAAACAAACACGCACGCACACATTCAGTACACACACGCACGCGCACGCACGCACGCACGCACACACACACACACACACACACACACACACACACACACACACACACACACACACACACACACACACACACACACACACACACACACACACACACACACACACACACACACACACACACACACACACACACGTACAGTGGTAATCAAATCAGTAATTCTGTGATCTGGTCTCTCTCCAGCCTGTCAGCTTGTCAGTAATCTATGGCTTGTAAAACGTATACAGCACTCACTCAGTCACATCAGAATCAGCAGTAAGTACTCAACCAGTAACTACGGTAAGTGAGTCAGGTCACAGCAATGAGTTTACACAGCTTTGAGCTGACACACACACACACTTTAGAGCTGACACCTCGTGTTATGGTGGAGTTTGATGTGGTGCTTTTGGTAAACACTCTCTGCACTTATAGAAAAAAAGGTGCTATCTAGATCCTAAAAGGGTTCTTTGACTGTCCCCGTAGGACAACCCTTTGAAGAACGGTTGTAGAACCCTTTGAATGCTTTCCACATAGGGTTCTACATGGAACCCAAAGAGGTTTTATCTGGAACCAAAATCCATGTGTGCATGGCCTCACCAGGGCATGAGTCTGCCTATCCTGGTCCACTTGCTCTTGGTGATGAAGAAGCCGACAACAGGGTCGCTGACAGCGCCCCACGCCTTCCCTATGAACAGAACCATGGAGGCCTGGAACGGGTTGATCTGAGGAGGAGAGAACGGAGGGATGTAGTTAGAAGACACAGATAGAGAGAGTGAGAGAGAGAGAGAGAGAGAGAGAGAGAGAGAGAGAGAGAGAGAGAGAGAGAGAGAGAGAGAGAGAGAGAGAGAGAGAGAGAGAGACAGAGAGAGAGAGAGAGAGAGAGAGAGAGAGACAGAGAGACAGAGAGACAGAGAGACAGAGAGGGGGGAAGAAACACACACAAACACACAGATGTGTTACCTGGGCAACATCCAGCAGGTAGATCTGGAGGAAAAATGCTGTAGCGCTGCCGGCCACCTGATTGGGTGCTCCTCCAATGGCGAAGCAGAGCTTACTGCAGACAGACAGCTTCTGGTCCAACACAGTCTATGGATGAAAAACAACAAGAAACATTGGAGAGGGTAACAAGTCAGTTACAGGTTTCATGAAGTGCAATATCTGAGAAATAGGCAAATAAATTATCTGCAAAGCCTATGAGATACAGTTGACTGCTGTGCCTGTCTTTACCTTGTAAAGACAACAATTCTGTTTGTTAGCCATGGATATGTAGCCAAAATATAAGCCAGATAAGATACAAGCAGGAGTCAAATCTTAGGCCAAAGCTATCTTCTTGTGGATACAGTTGTAGCGAAGAATGAGTCTGTGACAGCAGAACCTTGGCATTATGATTTACAAAATAATTCAGAACCACAGAACCGGAACTCTATCTTCAGAATTCTATTTTCAGATGCTATATTGTTGTCTATTGTGATGTCAGAGCGAGTGAATCACACAGTGCCATTCAGATGACAGTCGATACAGACGTGTGACCTCATGTCTCTCTCTCTCTCTCTCTCTCTCTCTCTCTCTCTCTCTCTCTCTCTCTCTCTCTCTCTCTCTCTCTCTCTCTCTCTCTCTCTCTCTCTCTCTCTCTCTCTCTCTCTCTCTCTCTCTCTCTCTCTCTCTCTCTCTCTCTCTCTCTCTCTCTCTCTCTCTCTCTCTCTCTCTCTCTCTCTCTCTCTCTCTCTCTCTCTCTCTCTCTCTCTCTCTCTCTCTCTCTCTCTCTCTCTCTCTCTCTCTCTCTCTCTCTCTCTCTCTCTCTCTCTCTCTCTCTCTCTCTCTCTCTCTCTCTCTCTCTCTCTCTCTCTCTCTCTCTCTCTCTCTCTTACAAAGCAATGTTACAGAAACTCCCTTCATATGTAACTTCATTAATTATAAGTTACCAAACCCGTTCTCAGGAATGGATAACTCAAGTGATCCCTTCAGTCTCCACGGATTTGAGAAAATCTGTCTAGTTCACTGCTTTTATTAAATATGTTTATTTTGTTATTGTGTGTTGACTAATATTGTTTAATAGATATATATGTGTATGTTTTATTATTCTGTTTTTATTGTAATGTATACAGGGCTCTCTTATAAAATAGATGTTTAATCTCAATGTGACTCCCGGTTTAAATAAAGGTTAAATATAAAAAATAAAAATAGGCCTCCACGACTCATTTCCGTGCATAGTGGATGAAATGTGGTTTCACATCTGAGATCTATCTAGGCCTACTTCCGCATCACTATTCTCCATCTACATTCCCCTCTTCCCCCAATCATCACTCTCCCCTAATGTATCTCCTCTCCCCTCAGATAGTATTTAAAGTTCCCCTGTGGTGTAGGTGCCAGTTGATGTGAGGGATACAGCATCAGACAGAACACCCCTCCATGCTGTTTAGACTGTGGTGACGTCAGGAGACACTTGGGCACACAGCACAGCCTGTTCCCCTTATAGACAGATCCACAGGACACCACAGAGACAGACGGAAAGGATGCCGGAACAGTGTTTCCACTGCTATAGAGGTATACCCCCCCTTGCTAAAAACGTGTGTGCATGCATGTGTGTTCACGTCTGGTCCGTGCTATCTGGGATCCTTGGGACGTCCCTATCCCATTGAAGTTGACATATAAAATGGTTAAGGTTATGGGTAAGGGGAGGGATTAAGGTTAAGGTTAGGGTTTAGGGTAGTGACGTCCCAATGATACCATACTCACACATGAAAGAGCAGACAAGCTGCCAGCCTCCTGGAAAGTCCAATATTTACGACTGTATTATGAACAGTTCAGCGACAGACATGGAAACACACACTGCACGGACCAAAGCACAACAGCATATGATTAAACGTCTAACCTCCTCTCTCCTTCTGTTTATACATCTCTCCACTTTCTTTTTCATATTTTTTCATCTCTCTCTCTCTCTCTCTCTCTCTCTCTTACTCTCTCACTCAATCTCTCTCTCCCTCTCTCTCTCTCTCTTACTCTCTCTCTCTGTCTCTCACTCAATCTCTCTCTCTCTCCTTCTCTCTCTCTCTCTTACTCTCTCTCTCTCTCTCTCCCTCTCTCCCCCTCTCTCTCTCTCACTCTCTCCCTCTCTCCTCTCTCCTCTCTCCCTCTCTCTCTCTCTCTCTCTCCCTCTCTCCCTCTCTCTCTCTCCCTCTCTCACTCTCTCCCTCTCTCCCTCTCTCTCTCTCTCTCTCTCTCTCTCTCTCTCTCCCTCTCTCTCTCCCTCTCTCTCTCTCCCTCTCTCTCTCTCTCTCTACTAACCGTTGTTGTTTCCATACAGTATAGTCGTGTCCGGTTTAGCCCACCGCCTACAGCTATAGGCCTTTCAGGCGTGATGAAAGAAATCCCCAAAACAGCCACCGACTGACCACAGACCGAAGCCCATCAAAACACACTGTCATTATCTGACTGATGACATTTTATTGTCCTCTTTCTTCTCCTGATGAAAACATTGATGGTTTCCAGAATGACAATTACCAGGATGGAGCTGTGTAATTATTTAAACACAGCAAGACAAGCGGGTCAGAGTAAGTAAAGAGTAGCATGGGGATCAACTTTGTAAGTCTCGGTCTGGCCTATGGTGGTCTAGTGGTCTAGGCTGCTGCCTCCGGATCACATGTACCACCACAGTATGGGTTCCAATCTGGCTCACTGCTATTTCAGCACTCTCAATCTATATTTCCCACTGTTGCTCCTCTATCCAATAAAACACATGCTTAAAAAAAAACTATTGGTCTCTCCTTCCAAACTCTCAGTATATACTCCACTCTCATCCCCTCACTCCAATTATATTCGAATGGGGAGATTAGAAGAGTATTTCGTGTCACGCGAGAGGGAATGCTGGTTAATGATGTTGGGTAAAAAATACTGTCTATACACGGTCTGTACCAGATCAGTGATGTCTTGGTTCAATATCAAGTGTATCTATTACTTTTTACCCTCATCTGCACTACAGCTAGGAATATAGTTGGGCTTGACGTCACTGTTTGTATCCCCACAACAAATTCCACATTGAGGGGGTAAACCCAGACAAAAGAGAGGTCAAATCATTTTAGTATCTCAGTATGTAGGCTCTTTCTTTGTACAAGGAGGTTAAATAGCCCACCGGTCATCAAACAACAACACAAAATCTCAGAGAGGAGAGAGAGGAGAGAGAGAGAAGAGAGAGGAGAGAGAGAGGAGAGAGAGAGGAGAGAGAGAGAGAGGAGAGAGAGAGGAGAGAGTGAGAGAGAGGAGAGAGAGAGGAGAGAGAGAGGAGAGAGGAGAGAGTGAGAGAGAGAGGAGAGAGAGACGACAGAGAGAGAAGTGAGAGAGGATAGAGAGAGAGAGAGAGAGAGAGAGAGAGAGAGAAAGAGGAGAGAGAGAGGAGAGAGTGAGAGAGAGAGGAGAGAGAGAGGAGAGAGAGAGAGAGAGAGAGAGAGAGAGAGAGAGAGAGAGAGAGAGAGAGAGAGAGAGTGAGAGAGAGAGAGAGAGAGAGAGAGAGAGAGAGAGAGAGAGAGAGAGAGAG